>NW_016827147.1:0-20136 GCF_001698545.2 Rhinopithecus bieti | reverse complement strand
TTTTATTATTATTATTATTTTAAATTTATTTATTTATTTATTGCCTATCATTGGCTATCTTTCCAAAATTCTTAACCATATCTGGGTACTTGGGACCAGCTACTTTTAGATTGCATCTGGACAGGGAAACCTTCTCAGCTTCTGCTTCCATAAAATGTATTTACTGTTTTAGATTATCTTGTCCTATGCCAATTTTCTCTAGTTTTAAATATGGCATGGAACTCTCAAGAAAACCAAATGTGAGCACCCTGTCAGCAGTCTGTGGCAGCACTTTGGGAACAATGAAATCCTCAATTTTCAAAGCTGGGACAGGGCTCCTCACTAAGTCATTTCCATACACCTTGTTCTAGAAGAACACCCTTCCCTTCTCAGTTGTGGTACTTATTCACAATAAAGGCTTTTTTTTCCCCTAGGAGGAAAATATGTGAAGAAACAAGTCAGAGCTCTGACATGGACACAGACAGAAACATTACATAATTAATGCCATTGTTTCTTTTTCTATGTAAACCACAAATATTAGAATCTAATATTTATCACAGCCTGGTGTGTAATTCTTTCAATGTTCCTTAAATAAAATGTAGCATACAATTCATGCCACATCATAGATGCTCTTTATTCATCTGGGAACTTTTCACATTTTTTACATATACCTGTTTGAAAAAAACAATGCATCTCTTAATCTTTAAAATTTCTTAATTTAAGAACCTAGGTTTGGGCCTGGTGGCTCACGCCTGTAATACCAGCCCTTTGAGAGGTCAAGAGGGAGAATCACTTGAAGTCGGAACAGCCTGACCAACATGACAAAACCTTATCTTTACTAAATATACAAAAATTAGTCAGGTGTGGTGGCCCATGCCTGTAATCCCAGCTACTCAAAAGACTGAGGCACAAGAGGTGCTTGAACCCTGGAGGCGGAGGTTGCAGTGAGCAAGATTGTGCCACTCGACTCCAGTCTAGGCAACAGAGCAAGACTCTGTCTCAAACAAAAACAAAACAAAAAACAAAAAAAAAAACCCACCTATTTCTTTTGCTTATAAGTTCCCCCTTATTATACAAATTTTGCACCTTAAAGAAAACGTATAATATTCAGTGCAAACAATAAAGTAAAAGTCACATACAATATCATTCCCATTGATCACCATTATTAGCTACTTATTTACTGTTTTACATCATTATATACATCCTGACTTTTTCCTCATTATTGAATTATAAACATTGTCCCTTTTCTTCAAGTGTCCATCAACAATATCATCTTTTACAAATCACAGACTATTCTGTTATATACATTTCCCATAAATTTTTTATTTGTTTCAAGTTTATTGGATATTTTATGATTTTAATTTTGCTATCATACATAAAGCTATGATTACTATACCTACACATATATTTTTTCATGTATAACTCTGATTTTTTTCTTAATTTAAATTTCCTGTACAATAAACATGCAGATATTTGGACTCAGAAACATTAATTTAGAATTTAAACAAAAGTCTAAAATGATATGCCTAAAAAATAAGCACTGTAGCCAAATTACAAGTGATGATGATCAAAATGCTTCATGAGTCTTCTACACGTGCCAAAACCATTGTGCCACCTACAAAATTGCTGTAACCATTATGACACCAAAATGACACCAAAGGAGATGTTCATGACTTTTTAACAACCCGTATGGACGGAGCACTGGTAGTCATAACAGATGCCAGCTTCAACGAACCGTAACAACAGTGCTAGCTGACCAGCAGCCCCTAACACACCCACTATTAACTTTGTAAATTTATTCTTTATATAATCAAGGTAGTTAATAAATCACTGCTTGTTCTGATCTGAATTTGCATTTGGTTTGTTCTCACAGACACTCAGAAGCTTGATTACATCTAGTTTAGAAGTGCCTAAGATACCTAGACCATTATGAATCAGCACTGATACCATATGGCAGCACCCTGCAGGGCAGTAACATAAGAATTGAGGCAAAGTTTACAGAATTTTTTATCAAAATCTCCCTTAGGTTTGCCTCTATGCCTCAAAAATTCACCAAAACAATAATAGCTGCTCAAAAGTCCTAAAGGTACTGGGTAGTAGATTTATCTCACGAGGTGGTTTAATGCTGACTTGAGGAAATTACTAGTCTTCCACTTTCCCTGTTTCTCATTTCTTTCCAAATTCCCTTTTATTCCTTGAATCTGTTACTCATTTTTAAATGTACATTTATTTAAGATTTTCTCATTCTTTTATTCTTTATTCTACAATTTGGCCTCTAAGATAGCTATTTTTTGGTCAGATTTCCAATATGTTCAGGACCCTTTGCCGCCATGAATTTCAGAGTTGTTCATGGTAAACCGTATTGTTTTATACATCAATATTAATTATATGCATCAATTGAACATTAGCGTCTACTCTTTTAACTGCCAATATTCTACATTTCCAATTGATCATTTTTTGTGACACCTAGAAAAACATTGAGACTCAAACATTTTGAAAGTTTTGCAATAGATGTAAACACTGATTACACAGTGTCACTCTGGTGAGATGAGATCATGAAAGGAATACTAATATTTTGAATCTGATCTACACCATACATCAACATTATATACATCTTTCCATACTATCAGAAAAGGCATAACCATGCTTAAAGAGGAATATCTTTTCTAAGACAAATCATTCCCTTTGGCCCTCTGTTATTTTAGAAAATTATAAGTTGATTATATATATAGAATAATGAACAGTAAACAGTGGTCCTGACGGGTGAAATGATAGTTAAGGTATGTTGAAAGGACCAGCACTTTATTTATTGTTTTAGCCATTTGCATACAAACCTGAAGAGAGAATTTCCCTGGGTGTAAGAACAGTCAGATAGGAAATGTTAACCAGTAAATAAACTACAGTCACCAGAGGTAACGCAGTAAATATGCATTTGGGAATTGTTGTTCTGGGTTTCTTCAGCTCCCCTATAACACAAAAGAGGACAAAATCGTAATTGGTAAACATTATTCCTAAAATTCATTATTTTAGATTAATATTTTGTATTTGTATAAATTTATGGGGCACAAGCATACCAAGGATGGTTATGCCTTTTCTATGATTTTATTACATGCATAGATTGTGTGGTGATCAAGTCAGGGTTTTAGGGTATCCATCACCTGAATAACGTACATTGTACCTGTTAAGTAATTTTTCATCAGCCACCTGTCCACTCCCTCTCCCTTCCAAGTCTCTATGGGTCATCATTTTACTCTCTACATCCATAAGTACACATTTAGTAGTTAATTATTAGTGAGAAGGTATAATATTTCTCTTTCTATTTTTGAGTTATTTCACTTAGGATGATGGTCTCCAGCTCTATTCATGTTGCTGAAAAAGACATGATTTCATTATTTTTTATGGCTGTGTAGTATACTGTGGTGTGTACATATATGTATATACAAACACACAATAGTGTTGTGATAAACATGAGTGCAGGTATCCTATTGATTTATTTTCTTTTGGATAGATACCCAGTAGTGGGATTGCTGGATCAAATTGTAGTTCTATTTTTAGTTCTTTGAGAAATCTCCATACTGTTTTCCATAGACATTATACTAATTTACATTCCTACCAGCATCGCTCCATGTGTCAAGAATTGGGCTAGGCTCTTCCTATTCATTCAGCCACCACCACTACACATACACTGAAATGCGTGCGCACGCACACACACACACACACAAGCACACACTGGTGGACTGCTACACACCCACCTGCCTAACATAGCTAAATGAAGAAAAATATGAAATATGCTTCATTTTCTCCATGGATGGTAAAATTCCTGAAGAAAGACTGAAGAATAAAAAATGAAATCGGAGCCCGTAAGTCCTGTACCATTTGAAGCCTACTTACGTGTTTAGCCTCATCTATTAAGTCCAGGCACTGAGTTTGGATAGTGGGAATCCAGCGGTGAGCAGAAACTACATGAAGTTTGACCTCAAGAAGAAAAGCTACACATGAGTTAAATAATTGCATAAATAAGAGGTTAAAATAATGAAACTATGGAAAGTGTCTATATGAAAAGAAACTAAGTGCTATGGAGATATATTATGTGACAATGTGATAGTTTCTCTTGCTATCTGTGTTTCATGTATAGACAGATACAGACAGACTGGCCTTTGCAGTTCCTCAACAACGTCTTCTCCCTTCTTGCCATAGGGTCTGTTTTTTTATGTGGAATGTTCTTTCCTAGTTGCCTAGTTGACCTCTACACTTCCTTCAGATCTCAGGAAAATAATTACTTCTTGGAAAATAGGAAAGGAAACTCTCTCGCTGGCTAGCAAAATTTTCCTATTATACATTTCTCGTACCGTATACTAAAAGGAGTTAAAGAGCCCGTCATAACTTCTCTCTCCCTGTATGCTCTTGACCATTCCTTTATGCCAATATTAAGTGCAAAGAAGGCCAAAAAAGTTGTAATTTGGCATCATATAGAGTGGATTTTCTAGGACAGTTTTATGTTAAACATTGTTCCATTCATCACGCCGTTTCCCCAAAGTTTGTCCTACCCAAAAAATTGCTTTGTGCCATGAAGAAATGATCATCTATAACCATAGTATACAATGGCACCCTGTGCCCTGCCCAGTGGCAAGGAACAAAAAACAGACCTCAGATCCACCAGAAGCCAATCATTTTCAGTATACAAGAAAATTTATCTCAAGAATTTGAACCAAAGGTCAAGAGAAAAGCAACATAATGGTTTTAGAAAAGAAAGGAAGATGAGAAAACAATTTTTTAAAAATTTCTAGAACTTCCCTATTTTTTTATATTAATTATTTATTTTATAGAGACGGGGTCTCGCTATGTTGTCTGGGCTGGTCTTCAACTCCTGGCCTCAAGCAATCCTCCAGTCTAGGCCTCCCAAAGTGCGGATTAAAAATGTGTGTCACCACATTCAGTCTGCTTCCCTATTTTTTGTTGCTCCTGAAGATTGGTTGCCCAAATCTTCCTTAAAATATAGCATAATCCTTCCAGTAAGTTCCCCTTTTATTGCTTAAGCTAATGTGAGTGGGTTTCTGCTATTTAAAACCAAATCCCCTTTGCTAATAAATATCTATCATTTGACTACATCAAATTTCTTCCATCTGTGTCTGCCCAGGGGTTGGATCTAATGCCCATGGGGTACACTAATCTGAGCTAATTGAGAACTTGAATAGTAAAAAATTTGAGAAGGTTTTAATTTTAACCCTGCCTGCACCACTTACTATTGTGGGACTTCTGGACAATGTATTGGCTGTCAAGGTTTCAATCTCCTTATAGTGAAAACTATAGGGACAACAAGATTCCAATCCTAGTGTTTAGCATATAATAGGTGCTGAATATATGGTTGTTGTTAAATACTATAGTTATTGAAGGTTTGGGACAAAAGGGCAATTTTTTGGATTAATTGTACTTTCTTCTGAGCCTTTTACTTGTTCTCATCGTGTACTTGATTTGTAAAAAGGAGATGGAGATTACAATTTAATTTATAATAAAAAGTTATAATAGCCAGACAGGCGACAAATATCCTTGACTCTTGAACTTAGAAGATGGGTATTCCAGCCAAGTGTAGTGGCTCACATCTGTAAACCCAGCACTTTGGGAGGTGTAGGCAGGTGGATCAGTGGAGCCCAGAAGTTAAAGGCCAGTCTGAGCAACACATCAAAACCTCGTCTCTACTAAAAATCCACACACACAAAAAAAAAAATTAGCTGGGCATGATGGTGAGTGCCTGTAGTCACAGCTACTCAGGAGGCTGAGGTGAGAGGATCAATCGAGCCCAGAAGGTCAAGGCTGCAGTGAACTATGATTGCACAGCTGCACTCCAGCCTGGGTGATAAAAAATACAAATTTTAAAAAAAGGTAGGTATTCCTACACCTTGCAAAGTCACCTGTCTACAAATCACTATTTTGCAGGTAAAAGTGTTACTTAAAACTTAGATGTACTTAAGATTTATTTTGTAAGTTAGCAACTCCAGCACACACTGAAATTCCTCCAACTTTTGTTCACCACTACAGGCTTGTGAGGAATTCCATAACAGTTTATAGGTCAGCATGAATAAATTCTGTAAATATATTTTCAGCTGACAATAATTGTCTAACAATGACACATCTCTGCAATGGGATACAATGAAACTGGCTCAAATAAAAATCCAGAAATATTGCTTCTAGCCTTGAAAGCAAGAAACAATGAGAAAACTTTTGCTGGCTATGCCAGCTGCTGAAATTGGCCCATTTAATCACAAGCCACGTAAAACAGAAATATCCTCATAGCTTTCTTTTCTCAATACCTTATTTTTAACTCAATGCAAACTGACTTCCTCTCGTGTTCAAAATTCACCAATGACTTCTTACATCATCAGTGACGGTGCTCTAACCAGTCCTCATGCTCCTTGACTTCTGAAGCATTTAACCAGATAGATCATCTCCTGCTTTTTGAAACATATTCTGATTTTCCTCTATAACACTCTGAGCCTCCTCTGGCTTCTTCACTGAATCTTCTCTCTCTACCTCCTGCTTAAAAGTTGGCATTGTCCAGTCATCTGTCTCCCTCCGACTCTATGCCATTTTGTCCTTCGTCTCTCTATGTACTTGCCTTAGTAATCAACCCTATATATTTTGTCCTTCAACTTTGTATGTACTTGCCTTAGTAATCATATTTAATACCAAGACTCTCAGATGGAAACCATTTTGTAGTCACCTGAGGTTACATACCTTGTCTTCTATCTACGCTGCATGCTTCTATTCTCCATGGCTTCACTCATATTTTTCTGGAATTTTGTGGATTCAATTCAAATTGCCACCTTTTCCACCCAGTGACAGCAAAAAGTGACCTTTCTGCTGATTTCCAAAGTAATTATATTGTTCCGTTATGGCTATCTATTAAATACTGTATCAAATTATTTGTTTATAAGGCAAGAATTATAGTGATTTTAAACCATGATGTACATTTTGCAGATAAAAAAAGAGACTGGAAAGGAGAAAATATTTGCTATAGTTGGTAACACCAGACCCAAATTTAGGTATTGCCTCTCCTGCTGGACTGTAAGCCTCTTTGATAAAGACTGTGTCTTACTCATCTTGAGGCACTAGTACAAGGTTTTAAAAACAGTCTTTGAAAAGATGGTGGCTACTCAAATGATTTCACGAATGATAGATAAATCAGTGGTGGGGGACTTGAGATTTTAGAAAGTTTTGTTCAGTAGTTAAGAGTCTGATACATATTTAAATAACAAGGAAAAGAACTGATTTTTTAAAAAAGATTGAAGTTAAGAAAAAATGAAATAAAAGAATGTGAAAGAAAAGTCCTTGAGGTGATGGAAGGGAAAAGATAAAGAATTCAAGGGAAAAGACGGACTTTGAAAATGAAAAGATGAAAACTTCTGTTCTAACATTAAAGGGAAGGGTATACAGCCTCAGAGCAATCTACAATATCTATGCTTCTCTACTCTTTAAAGATACTTAAGAACCTACAAAGAGCAAAAAGCAGAACTATCACTTGACCCAGCAATTCCACTACTGCGTCTCTACCCACAGGAATAGAAATTGTTATATCAAAACGACCTCCGCACTTGCATGTTTATTGCAGCACTATTCACAATAGCAAAGTCATGGGATCAACCTAAGTGTCCATCAATGCATGACTGGATTCTTTTAAAATGTGGTATATACACACTATGAAATACTATGCAACCATAAAAATAATGAGATCATGTCTTTTCCAGCAACATGGATGCAAATAGAGACCATCATCCTAAGAGAAATAATTCAAAAATGGAAAATCAAATACTGTATATTCTCACTTATATATGGGAGCTAAACAGTGAGTACACATGGATATACAGAGGAAACTGTGACACTGATGATTCCAAAAGTGGGGAGAGTAGGTGGGGGGTAAGGGTTGAAAGATTACCTACTGGGTACATGTTCACTGTTAGGGTGATGGGTACACTAGAAGCCCAGACCTCACTATTATACAAATAAATCCATGTAGTAAACCTGTATATGATCCCTGAATATATAAAAATAATGATGCTTAAGAGCATAGTAAAAGTGCAAGGCGAAAATCCAGCACTTGTTGCTCTTCTCTGATGTCACGAGTGAATCAAGAAGATGCTGTTCCACTTTGGCACCCACTTCAGTCAGCTGCCCAGTGCTGTCATTGCGGTCAAGGGGTCTGAACTGCTGGAGAAGTTCCTGTTTTGGGTGTCCAGGGAGTACTCGTCTGGAGGCTAGGGGAAGGAAGGGAGCCTCTTTCGGGCTCCTATAATCCTGGTTATAGTATCTTTGCATTGTGGGCTAACTTATTACTTATTTATTTATTTATTTATTTATTTTTCTTTTTTTTGAGACAGGGTCTCACTCTGTAGCCCAAACTGGAGTGCAGTGGTGCAATCACAGCTTACTGCAGCCTCAAACTCCTGGGCTCAAGCGATCTCCCACCTCAGCCTCTTAGTAGCTAGGATTAAAAGTGTGCACTTCTATGTTCAGATAATTTTTTCAGAAATCTGAGGAGGTGGCCATGGCCATTGTGGCTCATGCCTGCACTCCCAGCACTTTGGGAAGTAGAGGCAGTTGGCTTACCTGAGGTCAAGTGTTTGAGACCAACCTGGCCAACATAGTGAAAACCTGTCTTTACTAAAAATACAAAAATAAGCCGGGCATAGTGGTGCACACCTGTATTCCCAGCTATCCTGGAGTCTGAGGCAGGAGAATTGCTTGAACCCTGGAGGTTGCAGTGAGCTGAAATCACACCACTGTACTCCAGGCTGGGCAACAAGAGGAAAACTCTGTCTCAAAAAAAAAGAAAGAAAGAAAAGAAAAGAAAGGAAAGAAAGAAAGAGAGAGAGAGAAAGAGAGAGAGAGAGAAAGAGAGAGAGAGAAAGAGAGAGAGAGAGAGAGAGAAAGAGAAAGAAAAGAAAGAAAGAAAGAAAGAAAGAAAGAAAGAAAGAAAGAAAGAAAGAAAGAAAGAAAGAGAGAAAGAAAGAAAAAGAAAGAGGGAAAGAAAAAGAAATCTGAGGAGAGGGATCTCACCATTTTGCACAGGCTGGTCTCAAACTCCTAGGCTCAAGCAATCCTCCCATTTCAGCCTCTCAAAGCATTGGGATTATAGGCATGAGCCATCACACCCAGCCCTAATTTAGCTTTTAAATGCATCCAAGGTTGCTGTAGGGTGGCAGCTTTTATAATGCACACAAGAAAATTATAGCTTTATCATTAATTAGAATGCTTGATGTGAAAAAGGTCAATTGCATGTAAAATCAATTTGTATTATTACATTCATCAATGAAAGGAAAAAGTTCTAATAAAATATAAAACATAATTCCAAAAGTAAGTAAATAAAAATACTTAGAACCTCAATGTGTCATACCTATCTACAACACAAACATAGTCCAGCATTGGATCATTCCTGGATTTACAGTTTCATGGGTGGGGAATATTTTCACAACCCCAGCTTTCATCCATTAACAGAAAGGATACAGATTAACACAGAAGTCCCATATCTGTGGTCCCAGAAAGGAAAGTTGAAAAAGAGAAGCTGTTCAATCAAATAAGTACCTTAGAATAAACAGGAAGATAATTAAGAGTAGGTAACAAGTGCAAGGCTGGCATGATCTGATTTAGAAAGTCACAAAGAAGAAAGAAACTTTGAATCATTTAAGACTCAAAATACAACAAATGATAGGCATTTCATATTGTATGCAATAAGTCATGATTTTAGATTTTTTTTTCCTCAACAGATTGTTACCTGCTATAAGTGTAAAGCATCCCCCGCCTGAATATGCAAAATATCCTTGGAAGATGGCTTGTATAAGGTGAGAGATATCTGGAAATTCAGCATCAAAAGCATTCTGAAACCGTTCTACATTCTCCTTTTTCCCTCTTACCAGGAACACTACTCCAGTTAGGGAAATGAAGCTCAGTATGGACACTTTCAGCACTGAGCTAGCCATCTGAAGCCAAGTCACTTCTTTCACACCACGAGAAGTCAGAATTCCTACAATCCACAACATGGCCAATGCCAGACATTTCTTTGGCAGCTTTGGGACAGAGCAGCTGAGGAAAAAAGGCTGGATGCTGTACTCAGCAAGGAGCAGAGCTTGGCCAGCAACTACCCCTGACCCCAGAAACAAGGATGTCCAGAGATTCAAGAAAGCAACCGTAGAGCCAAAGTATCTCTTGAGAAAATAGTATTGAGCTCCACTGCATGGGAAGCTTATACTTATCTCTGCAGAACAAAGAGTTGATGTCATGGCCAGTATGGCACAGCCAGCCCAAACGCACAGGGAGACTCCCACGTTCATGCAAGAGTATGCCAACACACCTTTGGGGAACACAAAAATTCCTGCACCAATGATGTTAATAAGTAAAAAACTTGTGCCCCAGCAATATCCAAACACTCTCTTGAGCTGTATTTTCTTCCCTCTATCCATTGTACTTGAAGAGCTTTCAAATTCTATATAAATTACAATTTCTAGATTTTCCTGCCTATGTAGCTGCAAAGGATGTTGATGGATTCCTGAAATAAAATAATGCTGTCCTTTCTGTTCCCTTTTCATTAAGTATAGCTTGGTTTTAATAATTAACAAAATAGAAGTGGAAGATGGGGACAAAAAATAATAAGTAACAAAATATATGTGACACATTCAATAAAATAAACCAAGATGTAGAAGGCTTTGGTCTGATTTGTCTTTTAATTATTATCAAAATCATGCACTCAGATTTTTTAAAAAAGGAATTTCCAAGAAGACATGGATTACAGTGCAAAGCTGGGGCTTCCTGCTCTACTTCACTGCTTCCAAAATGCATTCCCAGTTCCCTCCTTTGGAAACAATCACTTTATTTTATTATTTTATTTTATTTTTTGAGACAGAGTCTCACTCTGTCACCTGGGCTGGAGTATAGCCTTGACCTCCTGGACTCAAGTAACTCTTCCACCTTAGCCTCCCAAGTAGCTGGGACTACGGGCATGAGCCACCACCCCTAAGGCTTTTGGTGGTGGTTGTTTTGTTTTGTTTTTGTTAGAGACGAGGGTCTCACTTTGTTGCCCAGGCTGGTTTTGAACTCCTGTGCTCAAGTGATCCTCCCGCCTTGTCTCCCAAATTGCTGGGATTAGAAGCCAACCATTTTAAAGTATGTATGGTTTTAGATCTTTTTGGTGGTTGCCTTCATAACGCTAAATAATACAAAAAGACTTTTATTTCTAAATATCTCAACTTTAGGAAGCAAATACTGACCTCTTCCCATGAACATGGAGGAATTAGCTCACTATCCTTTTACTGCCTTGACTCCCTCTTCTTCACATTTTTTTAAATCACTAAGCTTTCAGGAAACAATTCATCAGGCTTATATCCACAGAAGCTAATTAGCAAGGCAAGGGAGGGAAATGTACTGAAACATAAGCCTGTCATTTAACCAGTCACCTATCATTCTGATAGCCTTAGTCACATACAGAAAATTGTGAACAGAAAGTACAGGAGAAGAACTGGCCCCAGGGACAAAGGGAAGGAGGATCCTAACTGTCTTGTCCTAACCTACAAGTCTAGGAGTGGCTCCCACGTTTGTTGACTTTATAATGAAAAGCCCTGTCCTGAGAATTTCCAAAGGCTCATAAGCCTGGAGCACATTTAAGCCTAGGAAATAAGAATTTCCCTCTCTCTCTCTCTGTCTCTTTTTTTTAAGCTGGGACTAGAGACATGCACCACCACACCCAGCTAACTTTTGTGGGGACTTTTTTCGGTAGAGATAGGGTTTCCCCATGTTGGCCAGTCTGGTCTCAAACTCCTGATCTCAGATGATTCACCCGCCTCTGCCTCCCAAAGTGCTGGGATTATAGGCGTGAGCCACCGCGCCCGGCCTAGTAAAGTAAAGTATTTCTCAATTGTCCCCTAAGAGTAAGTGAAAGTGGAATTGCTTGGTTTTGCTTTGGTTTGGGAAAACTGGCTATTTTCTGGCAGATTGGATCCAAGAAAATTCACTGATAATATTACATAGTGACATAGGGCTGGGTGCAGTGGGTGGCTCATGCCTGTAATCCCAGCACTTTGGGAGGCCAAGCTGGGCAGATCACCTGAGGTCAGGAGTTTGAAACAAGCCTGGCCAACATGGTGAAACCCCGTCTCTACTAAAAATACCAAAATTAGCTGGGTGTGGTGGTGCCCACACTACTAGGGAGACTGAGGCAGGAGAACTGCTTGAACCCGGGAGGCAGAGGTTGCAGTGAGCTGAGATTGGGCCACTGCACTCCAGCCTGGGAGATGGAACCAGACTGTTTCAAACAAACGATCAAACAAACAAAAAACTATATAGATTTCAGTAAACACAACCAGGTCCATGTCCCAAATAAAACTGTGCCTTCTTTCTCGTCTCAAAAAGCAAGGACCTAGAAGTGTGAAAAGAATACCAGAAAGCTCTCCATAAGATTGTGTTACTGAACCAGGCCTGTTTTGTTCACTGCACAGTATGCCAATGACCAAGATGATGAGCTTTCCAAAAAAGAAAGGATTTATTCCTTTCTCTTTAAGCCAAGTGAAGAGATGGGAGAACAGGTCTCAGATCTGCCTCCTCATAGATGGGGTTTAAGAATATTTATGGGATCGAGGAGTAGGTGGTCTGAGGCATGGAGAAAGGTGACTGGGGATAAGGATAAGTGAGATAACTGATGTTCTGTGCAAGCACATTCAAGCATCATGGATCCTCATAGGATGGATGTTCAGAAAATGATAACGTTATCATGATATGAGGGTGGAGCTTATAAATGACATCTTATAAATGGCACTCTGATATCAAAAGATCCCATATCAGACATTCGTGGAGGCCCACCCAGGTGGAGGGGTGGTGGTCTCACCTGGTTTAAACTGGACAAGAGTTGACTCTAGGTTCCTGAAAAACAATGTAGGCAACTGCTACCACTGTGACCCATACATACGTCAGAGATGGTGTCTATAGGGAAGTTCAAGGAAGTCTTGTGATGTACTGCTTAGCTATGTGACATTTGTTTAGAGTTAGTAATCTTTTAAAACAGTGAAACTAGCTAAAAGCTAGCAAAGTGGGTTAAAGTTTGACGAGCCTAGTCAGATCTGCCCTTGGCTGCAATAGAGACAAAGTAGAAGCATGGGACAAAGGTGACCATTGTCCCATCAATAAATTCCCCACCTAACATTCTACTCTTAGGGAAGATGGTGAGGGAATCCACTACCCAAGCCTTGGATCTCACAACAGGAAAATATAAAAGTCCAGAAGAACCAGGGCCACCAAATGGGAGTGTGGTCATTTTGTAGTTGTTACCTTGGCTAGACTGAACCACGTTTTCCTAAATTCTCAATTAGGAAGATTCTCATAAGGAAGGAATTCTCATAAGGAAGATGTCTGTGTGAGATTTGGAGTACAGAAGTGAAACAGCAATTGCATTGGTAGTTCACACTGATAAGAAGTTTCCCCATGACCAAACTTCAGTCAGGCTCCTTTGATCTCTCTTCCTGACCAGGCCTCATCCTTGGCCAGCTCAGCTCAGCTTAGCAAGAATCTCCTCACTCTTGATATACAATCAAGCTCTTCTTGGTAACTGTCCATCCATTAACCCCCTCATTCTGTTCATTGACTACAAATCCCCAGCTGTCTTTGCTGTATTTGGAGTTGAGCTCAGTTCGATACTGAAGTCTCTCTCCCTTATTTCAGTAGCTCAAATGAAATCTGTCTTGCTATTTTTAACAAATAGTGCAGTTTTTCTTTTACAACATTCATTGTTTAATATGTGATGACCCATATAATTGCTGTCATTGTCATGTATCTGCTGGTTTTCCTCATTAATGTGGGGTTGTGACTGAGCGTACAATTCCTCCACCTTCTGTGAGATCCTCCTTCAGCTTTTACAGCTCCTGGGGCAAGCATGTATATTTAGTTCCATGATAATGGACCTCAACTTCTGCAAGATACCCACACCATTGAGGTCAGAGGTCATGAGAGCTGGCACAGATTTCAATCCATCTTCCTGGTCTTCAACTCATGCCTGTGAGTTCCAATTTGTTTTTGCTCTCCCTCACTTTTACATATATTGCCCTTTCTGAATTACTTGAACTTCAAGTTCCCAGCATCAGACTTAAGGACAACAGCCTTGTAGAGACTGCCCAGCTACTACCATAGTTGCTTAAGGTCAAATCTCTGTAACAGAGTAAATCCTGTTAATTTTTATAAATACCTAAATAGATAATAAAGATAGAGACAAGATTCATTAAAGGTATAGGCATAGATATAGAAAGACATAGATATAGATTTAGAGGCTCTGCTTCTAAATCTTCTTGATTCCTAATATAAGGAGCAAAAGGCTATGATGTGTTCTGCATTCCTGGTGCACTATAGTACTCAGGTAGGTCCATGACTCTGAAAATGAAGAATGTAAGATAAGAGATAGGCTGGGAAGTCAATCCCCATTTCTGTTAACTTTCAAGAATATCAGAGATTCTCCAAACTCAGGAGATATAGTCCTTGAAGCAGTGCCCTCTAGTCTAAGGAGGTTATTCTTGGACATTCTGTGTGGGCCTACTATTATACATCAAAGAGGAAGATGTGTAAGTTCTCCAATATTAGACTCAGCTGCATAGTTCCTTCAGTGCCCAGATGAATATCTTTCACACAGCACGTAGGTATATTCAGCTTTTTGGACAGGAACTTCAGAAAGCTGACTGAAAAACTGTCATGTTCATATCATCTTATAAATGACTTGTGGCAACAGGAGACTGAAAACAAAAGAGAGGAGACATATTGAATGGCATTAAGTGTTGCCACCTGAAGATTTACAATGATATTTCTTTTTATCTTTGTTTTTCTTTTTCTATAATTACACTACTAAGAGAAGAACTGTCATGATGACAGGACTGAAAGTGTCAATCTTAGAGAGTATATATTATTAACTCAATTGTACAGCTATGCAAAAAAAAATGTTTAAAGGTTTTAGGGAACTTGTCCATTTCATCTCTCTTGGAAGTAGAAGAGCCAGGATTTACATCTAGTCCTGGGTTATCCAAAGCTCATGATCTTCATAGGTATACCTCAAAAATTTTGCAGGCTCAGCTCCAGACCACCACAACAAAGTGAATATTGTAATAAAACAAATCACAGAAATATTTTGGTTTCCCAATGCATATAAAAGTTATGTTTATTCTACATTGTAGTCCTTTAAGTGTGTAATAGAATTATGTCCTTAAAGATATTTTAAAAATGCTTTATTGCTTAAAAAAAAAAAAAAAAAAAAAACGCTTAATGGAATACTGAGGCTTCAACAAAAGTTGACATGTTCCGCTGGTGGATGGTCTTACCTTAATGTTGATGGCTGCTGCACGATCGGGTGGCGGTGTGCCAAGGCAAGAGGGGCTGTGACAAATTTCTTTTTTGGGTTTTGTGTGGTTTTATTGTCTGTTTTCAGTTTTTTTTTTTTTTTTTTTTTTTTTTTTTTTTTTTTTTTTTTTTTTTTTTGAGACAGAATCTTGCTCGGTCACCCAGGCTGGAGTGCAGTGGTGTGATCTTGGCTCACTGCAACTTGCCTCCTGAGTTCAAGCAATTCTCCTGCCTCAGCCTCCCAAGTAGCTGGGATGACAGCCATGCTCCACCACACCCAACTAATTTATGCATTTTTAGTACAGACGGGGTTTCGTCATGTTGGCCAGGCTGGTCTCAAGCATCTAACCTGAGGTGATCCGCCTGCCTCAGCCTCCCAAAGTGCTGGGATTACAGGAGTGCGCCACTGCACCTGACCAGTATGGCAATTTCTTAAAATAAGACAACTATCAAGTTTGCCTCATTAATTGACTCTTCCCTTCATGAAAGATTTCTCTGCAGCACGCTATGCTGTTTGACAGCATTTTACCCACAGTAGAACTTCTTTCTAAATTGGAGTTGATCCTTTCAAACATTGCTGCTGTTTTATCAGCTAAGTTTATGTAATACTCTAAATCCTTTTTCATCATTTCAACAATGTTCACAGCATCTTCACCAGTTATAGATCTCAAGAAACCATTTTCTTTGCTCATTCACAAGAAGCAATTCCTGATCTGTACAGATTTTATCACAAGCTTGTAGTTCCACTTCTGGTTCTCTTGCTATTTCCACCACATCTTCAATTTCTTTCTCCATTGAAGTTTTGAACCCACCAGTCATCCATGAGGGTTAAAATCATCTTCTTCCAAATTCCTGTTGATGCTGATATTTTGATCTTCTACCATGAATCACAGTGTTCTTAATGCTATCTAGAATGATGAATTTTTTCCAGAAGGCTTTAAATTTACTTTTCCCTGATCCATTGGAAGAATCATGATCTATGGCAACTACAGCCTTATGAAATGTATTTCTTAAATAAGAAGACTTGAAAGTCAAAATTCTCTTTGATCCATAGGCTGCAGAATGAATATTGTGTTAGCAGGTATGAAAACAACATTAATCTTCTTGTACATCTCCATCAGTTATTGCATGACCAGGTGTATGATCAATGATCAGTAATCTTTTGAAAGGAATCTTTTTTTTCTGAGCAGTAGGTCTCAAGAGTGCGTTTAAAATATTGAGTAAAACCAACCATGCCATAAACAGATGTGCTGTCATCCAAGGTGTGTTGTTTCATTTGAAAAGTAGAGTAGAGTAGAGTTAGCATAATTCTTTAGGGTCCTAGATTTTGGAATGGTGCACAAACATTTGCTTCAATTTAAAGTCGCCAGCTAAACTAGCCCCTACCAAGAGTCAGCTGTTCTTTGAAACTTTGAAGCCAGGACTTGACTTCTCCTCTCTAGCTATGAAAGTCCTATATGACATCTTCCAATAGAAGACTGTTTCATCTCCACTGAAAATATGCTACTTAGTGTAACCACCTTCATCAATGATCTCAGCTAGATCTTCCAGAAAACTTACTGCAGGTTCTATATCAGAATTTGCTGCTTTACCTTGCATTTTTATGTTATGGAGATGGCTTCTTTACTGAAACCTCATGAACCAACTTTTGCTGGATTCAAATTTTTCTTCTGAAGCTTCTTCACGTCTCTCACCCTTCATGGAATTGAAGAGATTTAGGTCCTTGCTCTGGATTAGGCTTTGGCTTAAGGGAATATTTGGCTTGATCTTCTATCCAGACCACTTAAATTTTTTGTATATCAGTAATAAGGTGGTTTTCTTTCTTTTAATTCATATGTTCACTGAAATAGCACTATTAATTTCCTTCAAGCACTTTATTTTTGCATGCATAACATAGCTAATTGCTTGGCTCAAGAGGCCTAGCTTTCAACCTATCTCAGTTTTAAACATGCTTTTGTCACTAAGCTTCATCACGTCTAGCTTTTGATTTAAAGTGAAAGACATGCGACTTGCCATTCACTTGAACACTTAGAGCCATTGTAGGGTTCTTAATTGGCCTAATTTTAATATTGTTGTGTCTCAGGGAACAGGGAGACCCGAGGAAAAGGAGAGAGACATGGAAACAGCCAGTTGGTGGAACAATCAGATCATGCACATTTATCAATTAAATGCACTGTCTTACATGGGCACAGATCATGGTGTAAAATGCAGGTGTAGTTAAACTATAACCAGCCTTTGTTGCGAAGGTCACAAGATTTTTAACTTCTCCAATTACTCCTGTAAATAACATCACTACTAGAACCTAAGATTGGCCTTTTGAGGTGTCTTTTCAGATTTTTGCATTTCTGATGACTGAATGACTCTACCTGGAGCTGGGATTCATGATTCAACTGGTCCTGTGGCCCTGATCCAGAAGTGGATCTGGCACACTAGGACCATTTTCCACACTCCGAGGTCTGTCCTACAGACCCTGGCCATTAGATGAAATGAGTACTCAGACACAGGTAGGTATGCAATGTAAGAACAGCTAGGTGACTGCCTGGCTCTAGTGGCCAGGGAGCAGCCCCGAGAACCTGGAGCTGCTTGCTTTTATTAAGTGCAGGCACAATGCCGAAAACCTGGAGCAAACACAACCTGCAGGTAATTAACATTTATTGTTCCCCTTTCAGGGAATGTTACGCACACAGCTGATCAAAAGTCAGTTCCTGATCAATATAAATAAACAAGCCTGTTTAAGATAAATTCCCCTATACTCCCTTGTACCTACTCCTTGCCTTCTGCCTCAGGGTTATAGAACAACTGCCTTCAGCTATTCTCCCGCAGGGTTCTGAAAAACCTTCTGACCTTTCAGAAGGTTTGCATCCTTTCCCTATAGTTTTTCCCACCATGCTGACAGATACCCTACACCACACCCCTATGAGTGCATTCCCAACCAATCAACAGCACCTATTCCCTAACTGCTTGCCTGCCAACCTATCTTTTTGAAACCCTAGCCTCCAAATTTTCAAGGAGGCTGATTTGAGTAATAATAAAACTTTGATCTTCTGTTTAGTTGGCTCTACATGTACTAAATTCTCTAACGCAATTCCCCTGTCTTGATAAATTGGTTATATCTGGGTAGCAGGCAAGATGAACTCATTGGGCTGTTAGAAAACCACAGTCTCTCAGCCACTAGAAAGTGGCAAACCAGGAGTTTCTCAAAAGATCCCATTTTCAGAGCAATTTTTTTAAAGGCAGGATTGTACTCTGTCACCCAAGCTGAAGTACAGTGGTGCAGTCTTGGCTCACTGCAGTCTAGACCTCCAGGGCTCAGGTTATCCTTTCACCTCATCTTCCTAAGTAGCTGGGACTACAGGCATATGATACGATACCTGGCTAGTTTTTTGTAGAGACAGGGCTTTGCCATGTTGCCCAGACTGGTCTTGAACTCTTGGGCTCAAGAGGTCTTCCCAACTCAGCCTCCCAAAGTGCTAGGATTACAGGTGTGAGCCACTGTACCTAGCCAATAGCATTGTTTTTATTTAATGTATCTCTTAGCTCTTTGAAGAAGTCCCATTTGCAGGGCACTGTTGTCATTTGACATAACTCAGATATTGCTCTGTGGGAAAAATTCCTATATGCAGAGCATTTGTCTAAAACAATCAATTGTGATTATCTAACACAGCAGTTGCCTAAGGCAACAATACTAGTATAGGAAAATAAAATCCCAGCTTGGAATATCTGAAGGAAAAGATCTTTATAGGGTCTTTGAAAGGCCCCGGCATATCCCTGAAGACCTAGAAGGCCATGTGCATGTTCAGGGCTGTGCAAATGCTCAGGAAAGAATTGAAAGGACCCCAGTATCTCACCTCTGGCTCACCTTGGGACCCTGTGAGAACAGTAAGTGAAGTTTAAGGCTGACTGGAAAATTGCCTGAGCATCAGAGTGCCTCAACACAAACACAGAGAGCTCTTTGCCAAACAATGGAAGATTTATTGGTTCAAAGTATTTATGGAAATCTCTAATCAGTCAATAGCTGAATACTAGCGCTTCTTAGTAGAGAATTCAGAGGCTGCACACTACAGAAAATACAGATTGTATTAGTTCAAAGTGCCAAAACCTAGGTGACTTTAGACAAAATAAATTTATTGTCTCACAGTTCTGGAGACTAGAAATTCAAAATCGGGATGTCAGGGCCATGTTCTCACTGGCAACTCTAGGTGAAAACTTCTCTGGCCTCTTCTAGCTTCTAGTGATTTAATCCTTGGGCTTCTTTGGTTTATAAATGCACTACTATGGTCACATTCTGTTTTCTCTCTGTCGGTCTTCATATTATCTTCCCACTGTGCCTATATGTCTCAGTGTCCAAATTTCCTTTTTATAAGAACAACACCCATATTGAATTAGGGTCGAACCTAATGACCACGTTTTAACCCGATACCGTCTGTGAAGATCCTATTTCCAAATAAGGACACATTCTGAGGCACTGAGGATTAGAACTAAACATATATTTTTCAAGGGATACAATTAAACCCATAATATAGACTTTATAAATTAGTCCAGGAAAGTGATTGAATGAACACACACACACACACACACACACACACACACACACCAGCAGCAATAAAACAATAACAACAACAAACTCTGGGCAGAAGGAACCTGATTTTGAGAGTCACCATATTATATTACCTAAAATGTCCAGTTTTCAATAAAAATGTATGTGGCTTATTTAAAAAACCAAAAAGGTGTGGCCCATACACAGGAAAATGGTAGTCAATAGAAACTCTCCCTAGGGAAACCAAGATGTTGAACATATCAGAAAAG
>NW_016827146.1:14478-15404 GCF_001698545.2 Rhinopithecus bieti | reverse complement strand
AAAGTCTGTGACTGCATTGTTTAATGATAATAAATCTAGAGATCAAAATGCTTTTCAATCACTAATAAAATTATAATGTCTTCACTGACAATACAGGAATCACTCAAATTTACCAAGAAATGTGGGAAACTTTTAAGAATAACTAATAAGCATATCAAGTGGGTACAATGTGCTTACTTCAATAATACAGGACAAAATATGAAAACTATTATTTTTTCTGAATTGTTCACTTCTTTGTATAATTTTCTAATGAAGATTATTCATTTATTGCTAAATATAATCATATCATTGTATCATAATTAAATGCACAAATGAGAAAAAACAGCTTTGTTAGTCTCTACATAAAAATTATTCTTTCAGAAAATGTTGTCACTGTTATTCACAGTCCTACACAGGTAACATCTGAAATCTGTATTTTGGCTTCTGTAATTATTATTTATTATTGAAGTGATAATAATCTAAAATATACCTCATTTGAAAGAGAAAAACATCCTAGACCAAACTTATTTTTAAAAACAGTTACACTGTTTTGCTAGAAATATGCTAATTTGTTAGATTAGTAGCTCTCAACTGAGGATGACTTCACACCCAATAGGGCATTTAGGGATGTCTGGAGACATTTTTCATTGTCTCAACTGAGGGGAAGGTGCTACTGATATCTAGTAGCTAGAAACCAGGCATCCTGCTCAACATCCTGCAATGCACAGGACAGCCCCTCACAAAAAAGAATGATCTGCCCCCAAATGTCAATAGAGCTGAGGTTTAGAAACCCTGCTACAGACAAAATTGTTTCCCAGTTTAATCTGTGCAACAAGGCAAGAAGCACACAATTCAAAATGGTGTGAAGAGAATCCCTGTTTAGAGAGTATATAATGGTTTACCAAAGGGATTTTTCTTTTTCTTTCTTTCTTTTTTTTTTTTTTTTT
>NW_016827146.1:0-14424 GCF_001698545.2 Rhinopithecus bieti | reverse complement strand
AAATCAATACAGCTAAAGCTTGAGTGAATCTGAGTAACTCTTTTTCCCTCAATGTGAAAAGTAAGTGGTAGCCTGTATTGCTTAGGAAGCACTCTTAAAAACCAATCTTTTAACAGTCTTAAGTAAACGTTTTCATTTTCCACAAAACTAAATGATGGTGCAGTAATATGATTGTTTACAGCTGCAAATGCCTCATCATGAACTAACTTGTTAAACTTTGAGTAAAATTTTTCTTCAATGGCTTACAGTAAAATAAACGCATTTTTAAAATTATTTCATTAAATAATGCCATGGTAGATCGCTTAGTTAAATCATGTCATAGACTTGACCCAATCATCCACTGATTACATGATAAGTACACATTAAATCTAAAAAAAAAAAAAAAAACCTACATCCCTAAATACAAATTACTTTATAATTTTACATTAGGGAGTAGCACTGTATAAGTTACTAATGTTTTGCCCCACCCAAAGGAAAGAAAAATAGAAAACTTCATGCTAGGAAGGAAAAAAACGTTTCCTATGTGTTTAATTTTCCTAAGTGCCCAAGATATTCTTTACATTACATGTCATCAACACTTCAGGAGAAAAGTGTCAAGTTTCTGAATGGGGTAGTAAAGAGGAGCTGAGGTAAGAAAAGGACATATGACATTCATTCCTGCTAAGAAAGAAAAGAAAATCTTGCTCACACATTTCATTTTAAGGACTTGTAAGGGGGAAAAAAGTTTCTCTAAAATTTCAAATAATACAAAACAAAACATATTAGTCATTCACTTTTTAGTATGCATTACTTTAATCAGATTGTTTTGTTCTAAGGCCAAACTAAATTCAGCCCTTTAAAGACTGGAAAATATTTGATGTTGCTGGATGTTTTGCAAACTATCAAATAATTTTGGAATGTTGAACACCTATGGGAAGGGCATACTAAGCGAGTACCATAATCCAGAGGGATGTTGTCAAAGATAGGTGAGTAAAGAGGCATTTGAATACTAGCAATAAGCCAAAAAACATCACTCCTCTTAAACACAGATATTGTGGGTTCATTTAGTGACTATTACCATGCCCTCTATTGGTGCCAGGGATGTAGGGGCTCAGGTGAAAGGATATGAAAAAGCCAGGTCTGAGTCTGGCTTCACAATGGTACCTGGGAATTTGGGGGCAAACATAACCTGCTTTTGAGTGTAATCATGTGCTACAGAGGAATGTAGATTGGGTTTATCAAAACAAAAGGCCTGGTTATTCATTCACAACAGGCTTGGTGACTACAGAAGTTATCCCAAGTCTTTGATTATTCTACTCCGTTACAAGATACTTTACAGGGTTTTAAAGGTACGTTACAGGTACTTTACAGGCCAAAGCATTAACACAGACATTGCTGATTTAGTGAGCATCTGGCCTGCTTCTCTGACATGCATTTATATGGAACCCTTTCAAACAATATTCAGTGATAGTTCATATTGAATCCTTCATGTCACAAGAAAATCACTTTTTTGGTAAATTATTTTGTTTTGGTATTAGATTGGTGTTAATTTTTCTCATTTCATTGTGAAGGAAGATAAAATGTTGTCTAAAGTCATTTCTGAACTTTGCACATTCATCTCCAAACATCTGAGCATTATTATTCTGTGTGGCAGATACAGTTATGGTATAGGAAAGTATACCAGTGACTAGTGGACCAGTGTAGGGCTGGAGAGGGTGGGGAGCACTAATGGAGTCATGCTGAAGTCCAGATGGGGAAGCCAGCCTCAGATAGATTCTAATTCAGATGCAGCATTTATTGAGTAATTTGGGAGCAAGTTACCTACATGGCTCAGTTTTAAAATGGGGATAAACATCTCACTCTACTAGAATTTTTGTGAAGTTGACAAAGATTCTATGTGAATGCATGATGAGTTCTTAGAAACCAGTAACAGTTAACTGAATTCAGTGCCTGACCACTACCACTCTCTTCTGCCACGTCTCAGGGTACTCTGCCACACTGGCTAAAATCCAAAGGATTCCTACTAATTCTGTCAAGGATTAATGAGTACAAGTGTCTTCCCTTGCAGAACTGCTAGTCTATCCTCATAGTTGTTGAGAATTTCTGGGAAAATCTTTGTTTCTGCAGCTTGTTTGAGGTATTTTATTTTTTCACCACCAAAAACTTTTCAGTAGAACTTATTTCTAAGTGTAGAGATATCTTTGTGTCTCAAAGTTGCTAAAGGGCACCTGAAACCTTGCTGTACAAAAATTCTAATTTCAACTTAATTTTCAATACATTCAATCCAAAGACTATTAACTCATGTAGCTAGATCACTCTTCAGACAAAATAACTGAATGTTATAATCAAAACCTTCCAGAGTTACAAAAACATCTACTTCTGCAAAAGACAATCAATGTAATAATTACAGAGGTATTATGGTGACTCATTAGAAGAGGCAAGTGTTAGAAAGGAGCTTTTTCTCTAAATAGCAGCCCTATCATCTCTGCAATTCGACTAATCCCATTACACCTACACAAGAACAAATCTCAAATTTTAATAATAAATTTCATGAAGGCTACTGAACCTGGGCAATGTTGGCACCAGCATTATGAGATTATAGGAAGTTCCTGAACCTGGTGCTAGAGAGGTGATTCATCAGCTCTCTGTAAGATGGTAAAGATTTTATGGATCAACATGGGAGTAGGCATTTTTCAATAATTCAAAAGCCTGGCTTGGGTATTCAACAGTTTGACATACTTAGCTGCAGCAGCAGCCACAGTTTGTTTAGCCAGGGGCAACATGTAAGAGTGATAAATTAGAAAATGTCAAGCCATTCTTTCCCTCACCTGCCTGACTTTAAGTAATTAATGACCGCTGTTTAAATGAATTGATTAGTTTAATAATTGAAAAATTCAAGACGCTACCCTTATTTCTGTTATTTCTCCCATCTCCTTCTAACAAGTTGTTCAAGAATTGTATCTCTGTTAAAGTACAATCACGTGTCACTTAATGATGAGGATATATCCTGAGAAAAGTGTCATTAGGTGATTTCATTGTGAACATCACAGAGTGTATTTATGCAAACACCTAAGCATTATCATTCAGTGTGGCAGATATCCAAAAAGCTATATACAAAAAGGTACAGAAAGGCTTACCAGTGACCTAGTGGACCACGAAGTGAACATCACAGCATGTACTTACACAAACCTACTACACACCTAGGCTAGATGGTACAGACTATTGCTCCTGTAATACAGACCTGTACAGCATGTTACTACACTAAATACTGTAGGTAAGTGTAACACACTAGTATTCATGTATCTAAACACATCTAAACATAGAAAGGTACAGTAACAATACGGTATTATAATCTTACGAGACCACTGTTGTCTATGTGGTCCATTATTGACAGGAACATCCTTATTTGAAACATGACTGCATATTAACAAGCAGATTCCAGCCACCATTTTACAATAACAACAACAACCACATGCACAACAGCAAAAGCTAACAATTTTTTAGCACTGACTACATGCCAGCTACTGTTATAAGCACATCTCAAGGTGCTACACCAAGCTGGTGAGGCTGGGGGATGTCAGCAATGGGGTCAAAGGATGCAAAGCCTCAGAAAGGAGGAAAACATTTGATTTTGTTTGAGATCTGCTGCACAGCATGTCGAATATAGCTAATAACTGAGTACTATACATTTCATAATTACAGAGAGTAACTTTCAAATGTTCTAATCACAAAAAAGATTAAATATTTGGGATGGATATGTTAATCAGCCCAATTTAATCATTCCACATTGTATTCAAAATTCAAAACATCACTTTTTTACCAAATAAATAAAATTATAATTTATTAATATATAATTTAAAAAATTCTGAAAGCCCATTAGATTTCTCAAGGGTTAATGAGATGCACATGGGTCTTAGAACTCCAGAAAGCATAGCAACTATCTCCTTGGCATCTCTAAAGAACATGGTCTTGAAAACCACATAAACACAATCTTTTACACATCCCACAAATATTAACTGAGGGCTTCCTTTGTGCCAGGCATAGAGCTCTATGTTCTAGATGTGCTTACTCATCTAATCATCACTACACCACCATTGCTCCCGTTTCACAGATATTTAATAGAAGGGTGGAGAAACCTGCTCATAGACCCCAGTAAGAAGGTGGCAGAGTCAAAATGAAGAGAATAGATTTGGCAAATCACTTGGAGTCACTCGGTGAATGGTGCCATCATCTTGGCACCCAACTAGAAAGTTGCAGGATGCCTCTCTCCCTTTTCTCTCTATTCTCATGGCTGTTAGAATAGTGCCTGGCACATGTTCAGCATGTTAGAATAATTTTGTTGGGACTCAGAAAACAGTATCTCAAAATGAAGACTGCTGCTGAGCATCTTCAGAAGCAAAAGTTTCTCTCTGACCTTCTCCTTTCCTCCTGTCTCTCAGTCCAATTTTGCCCTGATGTTAGTCATAGAAACTAGAATGCCTTTCCCCAAGATAGGTCATAAAATCAGAACCCCTTTTCCCAAAAGTCAGTCATAAAACCTAAAATGTTCTATGTAAAACTGGCCATGAAGAAATGATCTGACCTACCTTGTTTGACTGTAGATCCTAAGACTCCTGTTCTAAACAGGGTCTTCCCTCACACCAAGAATGAAGAAATGCTTCTCAGAGAGGCCAAGAAGAATCTAGACAGACAGGCCTTGCTGGATTTCCCCACTCAGTCCATTAGCATTTAAATCAGACCCTTTCTG
Organism: Rhinopithecus bieti; assembly: GCF_001698545.2. Classification (NCBI taxonomy): domain Eukaryota; kingdom Metazoa; phylum Chordata; class Mammalia; order Primates; family Cercopithecidae; genus Rhinopithecus; species Rhinopithecus bieti. The sequence goes on along the minus strand of NW_016827146.1, from coordinate 9,698 downwards.
TCCAATCACATTTCTACATGGCTGTCTACATGTTGTTGAACCTAAGCATAAAATGGACAATTGTCCATTTTCCCTGTATGTTAGGTATTCATTCCAAAGCTCCCTGTGTATACAAGTCAAATAAATGTGTATGCCTTTTCTTCTATTAATCAATCTGCCTCATGCTAGTGTATTTTCAGTGACCCTTTAGGGCGCAAAAGGGAAGTTTCTTCTTGACTCCCTTACAGTTAGTAAATGAAATAGGTAAAACACATGAGCCAACTGCTCCCACTAAATGAGTAAAACTATGCTTAAGATACAGGCAGAATAAACACAAGGCTCTGTGAGTTGCAAAGTGAAGGCATTTAGTCAGGCCCACTAACCAAATTCTCTATGTGAATTCAAATGCTATAGATCTGTTGCTGATTTACTGTGTGTTATTCTTCTTTATTGGTTTTGGAGGTCTGAGACCATCACAAAGAGGCTCTTGTGGTCTATTCTTGGCATCTCACAATGTTGTCATGGGTAAGATAACTGATAACTGTTTGTTGATTAGACTTTCCTGGGCAAATATAACTGATTACAGAGAAATCATAGCCATAACTGGCTATGTTTACTTTAAAACTGTGAAACTATGTATAAACAACTAACAAAATGGAGCATATTGCTAAATCAATGAGAGCAAAGTACCTAAGTCCAAGACTATTTTCAAATGATATGTTTACCTTCTCACACTAATCTATTCATTTTCATTCTTTGATTAGATTTTAAAGGTTTAGATCAAGTGTGGTTCTCACAAAACTAGACATATTACTTCCACCTAGTGACCCTCTTGCCGCTATATTTTCCCACCATCTTCATGAACAAGCTCCTTTTAGATCCATCCCCAGAAATATGCTTTCTCTGAATAATCAAATTATTCAATCTCTTTTGTACATTCTGCTCAGGGCTTCTCTATGATGTCTGACTCGCTCTGGTATTTTGGGTGCTGATGAATCTTAGAGATGTACACATATATTCTCACTCATTTGCAACTTTTTTTCTTGATGCAAACAAACACAAAGCAAACAAATATGTTCTAGAGGGCACATACATTCCCTTATTCACAGTGTAGGACCACAGGGTACAGACAGCAGAAAGTCATGTGGTTTGGCTTGCTGGTAATACCAGAGATCTTCATCCCTATGCTTTGTGAAGTGGATACATCAAAGTGCCTCTCTTTCAAGATGGTTTGACTCAAGTTCATGTTGAGAAATGCATTTTAGACTAAACTTTTTTATTTTGAGATAATTGTAGATTCACATTCATCTGTAAGAAATAATATAGAGCCATCTCCTATACTCTTCTCCCAGCTTCCCCAGTTGTAACATCTTTCATGACTATACTATAATGTCACAGCCAGGAAACTGACATTGATTCAACTATCTTATTTAGAATTCACAAGTTTTACATGTTCTCATTTATGTGTGAATGTGTGTATGTGTGTGTATTTAGTTATATGCAATTTTATCACATAGGTATCTTTGTGTGACAACCACAATAGTCAGAACACAGAACAGTTTCATTGCCACAAGGATTCCTCATGGTATCCCTTTACAGCTATTTGCACCTTCCTCTCAACTCATCATCTTCTTAAATCTAGCAACCACTAATCTGCTTTCCATATTCAATGAAAAGAGGATGTCCAACTGGGCAGAGGCAACATCCAGCAGGAGACAATTACACATTCATTGAAGAGGATGCTCATATAAAGTACAGTTACCTTCTCCACTGAGAAAAGTAAGGCTATGGCATCAGTAGAAAATTATGTTCTTTATTCTTAAATAAATCCACGTAGGATGGGGCTTGATATACTTTGGCTGTGCTCCCACCCAAATCTCAGCTTGAATTGTAGTTCCCATAATCCCCACATGTCATGGAAGGGACCCAGTGGGAGGTAATTGAGTCACAGGGATGGTTACCCTCATGCTGTTCTCGTGACAGTGAGTTCTCACGAGATTTGATGGTTTTATAATGGGCTTTTGCCCCTTTTGCTCAGCAATTCTCCTTGCTGCTGCCATGTGAAGAAGGACTTGTTTACTTCCCCTTCCATCACGATTGTAAGTTTTCTGAGGCCTCCACCACCATGCTGAACTGTGAGTCAATTAAACCTCTTTTCTTTATAAATTACCCAGTCTCCAGTACGTCTTTATTAGCAGCACAAAATGGACTAATACAGGGTAGATGGTCAATCTAACAGTAGAATGGGAGGAAAATCTAGGTTAGTTAAAATCTTTGTGCATAAGGAAAAGAACAGCATGAAAAGTAGAAGAGATAGCCTTTTCTTTTCTTAAATAAGACAGGAAAAGCACCTTTTATTGTCCTTGCTGCGGTGGCAGCAGACTCATTAGTTTTCATAAAGCACAATTTCTGCAATATGGTCTGTTGATAACGTTGCTCCATCATGGGAGGACAAACTTGAGGCTGACTGTTAATGACAGAACTAGGTCTTCTCTCAAAGCCTCTAATGTGTGCTATTTCTCATGAAGAACCCCTGACACCATAAGATGCTTCAGTTAAAGCTTCTGAAATATTGCAGTGGTATAATTGACAGGTTTGTTGGTGTTATGAGTTTCTCACACATGTAAACCCTTTCGGAAAAGTTGGAGATAAAAGATAGGGGAGAGTTTGGTTTAGAGTCACAAAGTTCCAGATATCAGCCACAGACGCCTCTGCCCAGTGTCGCTACATGTTCTTTTCTAAGAAATGCATTCAATCACCCCGTATTATGCACTGTGATTGAAGAAAAAAGATCTACTCACCACCATCTACCCTCCCTTATTTATCCTCCATGTGAAGCTCATGGTAGCAGCAGCTGAAGACAGAAAAGTTGTATCTGTTTTCTCACACCAGGGCCATTACTTGGTGACCTGGTGAATGGCATAGGCAAGATTATCCATGTTACTGGAGGTGCTCCCTGCCACAGGGATGCAGCCATCCTTTGTCATATAGATGGAAAACTCCTCGGTTCACTTCTCCACCTGTTCAGGCTTTAGCCTTGTGAAACAAAGCATGCCAATTTAGTCAGTCATGTGTTGTCAGATGTGCGAGGAACTCTCCTTACTGCAGTTGGAGATCAGCTGAGTCTGCATGCTAATAATGCAGTTGGCCATGATTTTCACTTCTTGCAACTATTGTTTTCACAAACCCAGGCTGTTCAGAATGGTAGAGGCAATACAGGCCCCATTGAGAGAAGGGTTGGAATACATGGGACAGATCAGGATCTTCAACTGACTCCACTCTTTTGGTTTCATTCACTGTCTGCAGATCACAGTGAAGGCTCCCATATGCTGACCATATAAAGCCCATGTTCTTGCCATATGATTGACAGAGACAAACATTAATGCTCCGTTCAATGAAGTTGCACAGAGCCCAGGTATCCTTGTTACCATCACCACTGGCAAAGCCTTGGTAGACCATATCAAAGAATGCAGAGATTCTTTTCCTTTACCACTATTATTATTTCCTTCCACTGCTTTGCATGAGGTTCCCAAGCATGCAGGAGAAGAGCACTTTGCTCTGGTATTTTGAAATGTCCTCCATAGCTCCCGTGAAGTCAAAACTGCAAGTCTTGGGGTCATAGTATTAATAATCTTGTAGTTGCATGCCAGCTGCCCTGAAGATTGGTGTGTGATTTCCCCAGGGTGGTTTGGGCAGAAAGACATCTCTGTCTTCAAAATTTTAAAATCTTTGCATAAAACTGGCTCCAACCCTTAAGGCCCTAGTTCCAGAAATGATTCTCACAGTGACAGACTAGCCACTTTTCAACACTTTGCTCTTCTCACCCAAGGCTAGTTCTGTAGATGCCTTGCAAAATTCAGCTTGTCCCCAATGGGCAAGTATTCCTTGTCTAAATTTTTTAAAAAATTATATTTTAAGTTCTGGGGTACATGTGCAGAATGTGCAGTTTTATTACATAGGTATACACATGCCATGGTGGTTTGCTGTACCCATCAACCCATCACCTACATGTTCCCCTTACTATGTCCACGTGTTCTCATTTTTCAACTCCCACTTATAAGTGAAAACATGCGATGTTTGGTTTTCTGTTCTTGTGATGGTTTGCTGAGAATGATGTTNTCTGGGTTGGTTCCAAGTCTTTGCTATTGTCTAAATTTTTTACGGTAATCTAACTGGGTCTCTTATCATCCCAGTAGGCACCAACTCCCAGATTCATCTTTTTGCTATTGATGTCCCTTTCAAAGGCTTTTGTGACTCCCAGGATGGGATCTGGAGGTCTCATTTCCACATGGGCCCACAAGCAGCTGGCTCTGGCAGAGGTCATGGTGGGGAGGCCTAGGTAAAAGGTGGCAGTGATCCCCTAGAGGACACGGCTGGAGTGGAGCAGGGTAGGGCCATGATGGACCTTGAGAGCACAGTGGGTAGACACAGGACAAAGTAGAGGGCAAGAGGGCACAGACCCAGGGGGCATGGGCTCCTGCTGAAGGTTTTGTTCTTGTTTTGTATTATAAGACCTCCACAGTGGAGTGAAAAATGAAGTCAGTTCTCTGCATATTTTGAATTAAAGCTTGCACAGGTGTTTCAGCCTGCTAAACAGTTCAGTCTGGAATATTTCAGCTTTGAATTATTCAAATAATTATTTAAAAAATATTTTAATATAATTTAGCACACAGAGAATGCCTCTGTGTAAAGTAAGTGGTGGTAATTTAAAATAACTAATGATCATAATTATTGGAATCTAGTCTCCTGGGCATTTTCTACTTCATAATTTACAGGGAGCCTATGAGAGTTCAAACACACTGTATTTTTGCCAAAGGAGCCTCATGCTTTGTCTGCATTTTATGGCTTCCTTTGCACCTGGAGCAGCTATTTTAGGACTGTCTAGACAATCACCCCAGCTTTAAAGGTCTTTTCCTTTCTTTTCACATAGTCACTGAGCATGAAGGGTAATAAATAGATGATGCTGGCACTCTCTCACCAAAGATACTATTCAAATAGAGACAGGAACAAGAATGCCTTTGCTCTGGCTCACAAAATCAAGGCGCCTTAATATACAGCCCCAGATGTCTACCAATTGGCCAGGCTTTCAACCAACAAGAAGGCCTTCCAATGTCCACATCTGTGTAGTAGCTGGATCATACTTTTTGGTTGAGCTGTGTGAAATGGTTACTATTTGACCATCTTGGACATATAAAAATGGCAATTTAAGATGTTTCAATCCAAGAGATTTGGGAAAGAATTTGGGAGTGCTCTGTTTCCTTTTTCCCTCTCCAATTCCCAAGCAACATTCATCTGGGTTCTAGCAAGGACCCAGGATGCACAACTTCTGCAGGTCACTTTTGCCAGTACAGGGAAATAATGTAGCCAAGCATGATTCTGGAACATTTCGTACATACATGTCCTAGGTAATACCTAAAAGTCAGTAAGTAATATCCCAGGGAGATGTACACCGAGTCAGTTTACTTCACCCCTCACAGTCCTTTCTTTCAAGAGGTAAGAGACAGCTTTTAAGCTCTCCACAGGACTCCTACAGTCCACCTGTCCCCAGGCTCTTTAATGGGTTCTGAGACTGCATCCCAATCTTATACCCTCCTGGGAATATTTCTACTTGGTACTCTCTGATGGCAAAATTATTTCATTTTGGAGGAAAAAAATACACAAGCATAGATATCTACAGATATATAGATGTACATTGTATATAACATACAATATTCAATTATATACAACATACACTATATATGCATTTTTACATTATATACTATATATATAATACGTCACCTAGCAATGATCAGTTTTATTTGCTTCCTTATAATGTTAGAGTACTTATTTATCAGCACAAGATGTGCACATATTAATTTTCTGCTAATATCATACCATTTCTACTGTAATGTTCAAGAGGTATCTCCACCCCTTACTCTGTCCCACTTTCTCCACTGATGATATGTGTACATGAATTAGTTTGGGGGTCTGAAGTCCAAAGCATTTCTCCTGAATATAAACTGGAGCTTCAAAAACGAGAGCAGCCCAAGAAGGTTGGGCCAAGGGCTGAGAAATTTCGTATCACAACTGAAAACTTTGTGCCAGGCACTGGGCTAAATGCAATGGTAGTATGGGGATACAAAGTAGATGAACACTCAGCCTCCACTTAAACAGATACAATTCTTATAGAGGAATAAAATTACAACACCAAGTGGAGCAAACACAGCACAGAACCAAGTCAACAGATGTTGTCTTAGTCCATTTTGCATTGCTATAAAGGAATAGCTAAGGCTGGGTAGTTAATAAACAACAGAGGTTTATTTTGGCTCAAAGTTCTGCTGGCTTTACAAGATAGATGGCACTGGCATCTGCTTGGATTTCCTCAAGGGCTTTTGTGCTCCATTAAAATATGTTTGAGAAGGTCAAAGAGGAAGCAGACACGTGCAAAGAGGTGTTTTGGCTTTCTAGCAACCCACTCTTGCAGGAACTAATCAATTCCCCTGAGAAACAATCTAGTTTCATGAGAATGGCACCAAGCTATTTATGAGGGAATCCATACCTATAACCCAGACATCTCCTACTAGGCCCCACCTACAATATCACCATGCTAACCATCAAATGTCAACATGAGATTTGATGGGGACAAACAAACCATGTCCAAACCACAGCAAATATGGATTCAAATTATCCGAGGGCCATGGCTTATGAGCAGCGTTATTAGGGCAATTTGCTTAACTTACTCTATTTCCTCCCTTGAGTATCAGTTAACAATAATTCAAATTTTACTTGGCATTTAATAAGATAATTACTGAAAATTTTATGTCAGGTAGAGTGAGACTGGCAAACTTAAAACACTATAAATGCAAGCCCTTATTTTTAGTGAGCATCCACTGCATGCATATACTACCCCATTTCATCCTCAGCAATCTCAATCTTTTAATGTATTACTACTTTCTTCCTTTTAGATAGACAAGTTGGGCAAAAATAAGTTAAATACTTTTACCACTAACAGAAGACTCTTTGCTGCAGGACAATAATGAAGTCCCAAACTGAAGGCAAATTTCTCCAAAGTCACCAGCAATTTTTCACTTCTCAATTGCCAATATCTTCTCACTTTGTCAGTTTTCACTTCCCAGACACTCCTTAAAGCAATTCAATCTGTTTTCTACTTCCACTATTCAGATAAAACTGGTTTGGTAAAAGTTCTCAATGCTGCCATGTTGTAAAGCTGAAGGGGGACTGTTCTGTTTTTATTCTACCTGACCCCTCAGCACCACTAAACCTAGCTGGCCATTCATTAGCTTTGCCATCTGGAATCAGTTTTCTCCCTTAGCTTTTGCTACAAGCACCCCTTTTCTCTCTTTTTCCTTCACTAGCCACTTGCTCTAGGGTCTTTGCTGCTGCTTCTGCTCCTTTAGAGCTCTAAATGCTGGCACTCTTCATGGCTCTGTTCCAGGCCAACATCTCTTAGTCAATCCTTCTGAAGATGTGCCTGGAATTTGTGACCCTCCTGAATCAGCCCCACCAGAAACAAGCTTCACGAGGGAAAGAACCTTTGTACATTAATTACTGAATTCCCAACACCTGAAAGAATCTCAGGCACACACCAGGTGCTCAACGAATATTTGCTGAAGGAATGTGAATTGCCTGAAGTGCTTGAGATGCTCCTGGGATGCCCTTCTGGACTTCTAAATTGGAATCACAATGCATCTGAGAACCAAAATCTCTGGTCTTCTACCACACCAACTTTTATCCATGTTCTTTCCTTAATCTGATATCCTCTCCCACTTCCTCATTCTTTAATGTGCAGGGAAGCCTTTCCTGACCCTCACCTCCACCCAGATTTAGTCAAATCTTCCTCTCGTGCCCTTTCATGGAACCCTCTCCTTTGTGGTACTGAGGTCCCTTAAATTTTACACATATCTGTGTGACTACTGCCAGCCTGCCTCAGATCATATAGGCTTGCCCGCACCATCATACCTCCATTCCCTCAGTAAGTCTCCCTCACAGTGGGCCCTCAATAAATATCAGTGAATAAACTGTTAACAATACAGATTTTATATTAATGTTAATATGTCAAAATATATTAACAATAAATATATTTAAATTATATATTTATGATATAATGAATAAGAGTTAAATGATGACACAAATTTCTCTCTCCAGCTCCGAGTTCTCTGAATTCTACATGCATATCTCCATCTAGGGGCGTCACATCTCCAAAAGGACGTCTGATGGGTTTCTCTATTTCAGCCTGTCCAAAACCCCAGCTTTTAAATTTTCCAATACAAACTTGTTTCTCTCTCAATAGTTCACTCATGTTAGTAAATAGCATCGCCCACCCAGTTGTTCAAGCACGATCTTGAGAGTCACATTTGATTCCCCTTTTCCTTCACCAGCCCCTTACCCATATCTAATTAAACACTTAGTCCTGTTGCTTATACTTCTAAAATATATTTCAAATCCATCCCTTCTCCATCTCCACAGCTGCTGCCAAGCCCAATCTTCCATTAACAGTCAACTGGATGGTGGCTGCAAATCAAGTGGTCCTCTGTATCCATTCTTACTCGTCTACCACAGATTTTCTACACAGAGCTCAAAACATCAACCAAACCATCCCCATTAAAGCCCCATCCTAATTCAATGGCTTCTCACTGCAATGCAATGAAGTACACACACCTTAGTGAGGCTCTGCCTGTCTATCCACAGCACCTCATGCCATTGCTCCCTTCACTCACTAGACTCCCAACTGTCTTTGGTACATACTATGCCCTCCGCCTGGAATGATTACCCCATGTGTCCCCACCCCTCACCCACCTCACACACCTGTTCCAGTCCTCAAATTACATGCTGCCTTCTCAGAGCAACCTTCTTAATGGTAAATAAAATAGATTTCGGCCGGGCGCGGTGGCTCATGCCTGAAATCCCACCACTTTGGGAGGCTGAGGCGGGTGGATCACGAAGTCAGGAGATTGAGACCATCCTGGCTAACACGGTGAAACCCCGTCTCTACTAAAAATACACAAAATTAGCTGGGCGCGGTGGCGGGCGCCTGTAGACCCAGCTACTTGGGAGGCTGAGGCAGGAGAATGGCGTGAACCCGGGAGGTGGAGCTTGCAGTGAGCCGAGATTGCGCCACTGCACTCCAGCCTGGGCAACAGAGCAAGACTCTGTCTCAAAAAAAAAAAAAAAAAAAAAAAAAGACTTCGCCTTTGGATATCTGTTATCACAGAAATATTTCTGTTCTTTACACAGCATTTGCCACAACTTGGAATTACTGATTTCCTACTGCTTATTATCTTGTTTCTAGATGGAAACTTCTATGTCAGTCTTGTTCATCATTTCATCCCTAGCACCTAAAATGGAGCTCAGCATAGATTATCAACAAATGGTTGTTGCATGAATGGATACACTGGAGAAAAACAGATTAATACAATTCCAACAGGTCAGTGGTCGCCAGAGCCTGAGAGTGAAAAGAGGGGTTGACTATAAAAAGGCAGAATGAGGAGATTTGGTGATGGTGGGGGGTGATATATATAGAATTCTTCTGTATCACAATTGTGGTGTTGGCTACACAACTTTATGTATTTGTCAAAACTGATAGAACCATACCCTGCAGAAGGTCAGTTTTACTCTATGTAAATTAAAAAATAAACTAATAAAATTATGATTCCAAAACCCATGTCAACCTAGAACAAATCTAAGATTCCAAGATTCACAGGTTTGGAGTGTTTTGGTTT
>NW_016827145.1:0-340 GCF_001698545.2 Rhinopithecus bieti | reverse complement strand
TGTTAGCCAGGATGGTCTCAATCTCCTGACCTTGTGATCCGCCCGCCTCGGCCCTCCAAAGTGCAGGGATTGCAGGCGTGAGCCACCGTGCCCGGCTGTTTGAAACTAACTTTTGAAACTCCAGTAAGCTTTTTCTTTTGGCAAAAAATATTTTTAATACAAGTACTTGGGAGATGTTGAATTAATGAAGAATAAATATCAGCTTATAAACACAGGGACTGTAATAATTACTTGAGAAATACTGTGATTGTATTACATTTAAATAACAAGAGGATATCTGTACACAATCCAGTGAAAGGAAAAGAGAAGTGATCTCATTGAGAATTCCACACTCTTACAT
>NW_016827144.1:0-340 GCF_001698545.2 Rhinopithecus bieti | reverse complement strand
GGTGACAGAGCAAGATGCCAGCTCAAAAAAAAAAAAATAGTTGTGTTAGGGTTCAAACCAGAGAAACAGAACCAGTAGGAGAGATACACAGATTCAGATATAGAAAAACATATAGTGACACACATCTGCATAGATATGTAAAAGGCTGGCTTCTGACCAGGCACAATGGCTCACGCCTATAATCCTAGCATTTTGGGAGGCCAAGGCAGGTGGATCACCTAATGGTCGGGAGTTCAAGACCAGTCTAACCAACATGGAGAAACCCTGTCTATACTAACAATACAAAATTAGCCAGACGTGGTAGCAAATGTCTGTAATCCCAGCTACTCAGGAGGCTGAC
>NW_016827143.1:0-338 GCF_001698545.2 Rhinopithecus bieti | reverse complement strand
AGGCCTCAATGCACTCCCAAATATTCCTTTGCAGATTCCACGAAAAGAGTGTTAGCAAACTGCTCAATGAAAAGTAAGGTGTAACTCCGTGAGATAAATTCACACATCACAAACAACTTCCTCAGAATGCTTCCTTCTAGTTTTTATTTGAGGATATTTCCTTTTCCACCATAGGCTTTATGTGCTCCCAAATATCCCTTCTCAGACACCACAAAAACAGTGATGTCAAAGTGCTCCCTCAAAAAAAAAACGTTTAGCTCTATGAGATGAATGCACACATCACAAAGGAGTTTCTCAGAAAGCTTCTCTCCTTTTTTGCCTGAAGATGTTTCCTTTTC
>NW_016827142.1:0-339 GCF_001698545.2 Rhinopithecus bieti | reverse complement strand
TCCATTCCATATTCCATTCCATTCCCATATTCCATTGCATTCCATATTCCATTCCATGCCATTCCATCCCATTCTATTTTATTCCATTCCATATTCCATTCCATTTCATATTCCATTCCATTCCATATACTATTCCTTTCCATAGTCCATTCCATTCCATTCCATTCCATTCCATTCCATTCCATTCCATATTCCATTCCATTCCATTCCATTCCATTCCATTTCATGTTCCATTGCATTCCATTCCATTCCATATTAAATTCCATACTCCATTCCATTCCACATTGCATTCCATTCCATTCCATTCCATTTCATATTCTATTCCATTCCATTCCATTC
>NW_016827141.1:0-738 GCF_001698545.2 Rhinopithecus bieti | reverse complement strand
ACTGCTTTATGATTTGTGAATTCATCTCACAGAGTTACACGATTCTTTTAATAGAGCAGCTTGATAGTACTGTTTTCCAGGAATCTGAGGTGTGATATTTTGGATCATATTGAAACCTACGGTGACAAATGAAATATCCTAAGAGAAAAACTTTGTGATGTGTTAATTCATCACACAGAGTTACACGATTCTTTTCATGGATCAGTTTTAGCACTCTTTTGGGGAATCTGAAAAGGGACATTTTGGATAGCAATGAAGCCTATGGTGTATAAGAAAATAACCTGAGATAAACACTAGAAAGAAGCTGTCTGAGAAGTTCTTTGTGATGTGTGAATTCATCTCAAAGAGTTACATCATTCTTTTCATGGAGCACTTTGCTAACACAATTTTTGTGGAATCTGCAAAGGGATATTTGGGAGTGCATTGAGGCCTATAGTGAAAAAGGAAATATCCTCATAGAAAACCTAAAAGGAAGCTTTCTGATAAACCACTTTTTGATGCGTAAATTCAACTCACAGGGTTACACTGTTCTATTCATTGAGCAGATTTCTAACACTGATTTCTTGGAGTCTGATATTTCGGAGCACACTGAAGCTTATTGTGAAAAAGGAAATAGCCTCAGGCAAAACTAGAACGAACTTTTTGAGGAACTCCTTGGTGATTTGTAAATTCATCTCACAGAGTTACAGGATTTTTTTCTGGATTAGTTTGATAGTGCTGTTTTGGGAAATCTGAAAA
>NW_016827140.1:0-1912 GCF_001698545.2 Rhinopithecus bieti | reverse complement strand
TCCTTCCTTCCTTCCTTCCCTCTCTCTCTCTCTTTCTTTCTTTCTCTCTTCTTTTTTTTTGTTTGTTTGTTTGAGACAGTTTCTCACTCTGATATCCAGACTGGAGTGCAGTGGTGCCATCACAGCTCACTGCAGCCTTGACCTCCAGGGCTCAAGCAATCCTCCCAGCTCACCCTCCCAAATGGCTGAAACTACAGGTTTGCATCACCACACCTGGCTAATTTTTGTATTTTTGTGTGCAGATGAGGTCTCCCTATGTTGCCCAGGTGGTCTCAAACTCCTGGGATCAAGCGATCCATCCACCTCGGCCTCCCCAAACACTGGGATTACAGGCATAAGCCACCACACCCAGCCAGCTAACTTTTTTTATATTGGCTAATGAAAGAGTTTTGAGTTGGGACCCTATGAGGCATAAAGAAATAACTTTAGTTATGTTATCAGATGTACAGTAATACTCAAGTGTGCAATTGTGGATAACTTGAGTTCATGAAGTTTTTGTTTTTTTGTCAAAAGAAGAATAAATTTGTAGTGAAACTACCCAAAAAAGCAAAGTACAGAACAGTATGCTACCATTTGTGCACAGAAATGGGATACATGTGGTGTAACTGCATCGAATTTACTGGACGTATGTCCAGGGACCAGAACCCTTGGTGGCTTCATGTTCATACTTTTGCAAGCACATGAATAGCATCCTTAACTTAAATGTACCGTTGTACACATTCTAGTGTTATCAAAATTTACACAAATATTATCAAGTCAGAGAAGTCATTCTGTGTCTTAGTATTTTCACTTCATATTTGGTATATTTATGTATGTATACACACATACCTATATATATTTAAATAAGATTTATATTCACATGGTCCAAAAATCAAAACAATGTGGAAAGGTTTACAGAGAAAAGTCTCATGCCTAATCCTGTTCTCTTCTGCCAGGTGACCACGTTATTAATTTCTTTTCACACCTTGCCACAGAATTTTCACCTGCAAACACAGATATTCTTTTTTTTTTTTTAATGACAGAGTCATGTTCTGTTATCCAGGCTGGAGTGCAGTGGTGTGATCTTGGCTCACTGCAAACTCCTCCCAGGTTCAAGTGATTCTCCTGTCTCAGCTTCCAGAGTAGCTGGAATTAGAGGCGTGTAACACCACACTCAGCTAATTTTTGTATTTTTAGTAGAGATGGGTTTTTACCATATTGACCAGGCTGATGTCGAACTCCTGACCTCAAATGATCCACCTGCTCCTTGCAGTGAGCGGGGATCACACCACTGCACTCCAGCCTGGGCAACAGAGTGAGACTCTGTCTCAAAAAAAAAAAAAAAAAGATCCACCTGCCTCGGGCCCCCAAAGTGCCGGGATTACAGGCGTGAGCCACCATACCCGGTCAACACAGACATTCTTACTGCTTTTTTACACAGAATTTTTTTCTTTTTCATAGCATTTTCTGCACCTTTCTTTTTCCACTTAACAATGCGCTTGGAGATTTTTCCATATTTGTACTTCAGGAGCTTCCTCTTTCTTTGTTACCACATTAAATTCCACGGGGTAGATGTACCATAATTTAACTGGGTCCTTATTGAAAGACAATTAAGCTGTCTCCTAGACAAAGCCTTGTGCACCTTCCTTAACAGAGGGTCTAACCAAGCAGGCAGGATGGGGTTATAAATTAGGTGGGGAGGTGGGAGAGACTCCACCTTCCCAGGTGGGCTGAGAACAGAGGTAAGGCCCTGCAGCAGGACAGAGGGAAAGTGGGGATGAGAGATGGGAGGCAAGATAGCACCTCCGCATCTCCTGGGAGGCTGGGCTCTCTGCTGTCTTTGCCTCCACTGACCAACCACTATCTGTTCTTGCTCAGCCCCCTCCTCCATTTGCCACTGACCTGTTGGCCTCCCCCAACTTCTGAGCCTGCT
>NW_016827139.1:0-743 GCF_001698545.2 Rhinopithecus bieti | reverse complement strand
TCTATAGACCTCAATGTGCTCCCAAGTATTCCTTTGCATATACCATGAAAACAGTGTTAGCAAACTGCTCCATGAAAAGGAAGGTATAACTCTGTGATATGAATTCATACATTGCTAACAGCTTCCTCAGGCAGCTTCTTTCTAGTTTTTATATGAGGATATTTCCTTTTCCACCATAAACTTCATGCGCTCCCAAATATCCCTTCTCAGACACCACAAAAACAGTGATGCCAAAGTGCTCTCTCAACAGAAATGTTTAGATATATGAGAGGAATGTACACATCACAAAGGAATTTCTCAGAATGATTCTCTCCAGTTTTTACCCAAGGATATTTTCTTTTTCGCCACTGGACTCCATGAGCTCCCATATATCCCTTTTCAGTGTGCACATAAACACTGTTACCAAACTGTCCCTTGGAAAGAAAGGGGTAACTCTCCGAGATGAATTCACATATAATGAAGAAGTTTCTCAGAAAGCTTCTTTCTAGCTTTTATCTGAGGATACTTCCTTTTGTTGCGATAGGCTTCAATTCACTCTGAAATATCAGATTGCAGATTCCAAGAAAACAGTGTAAGCAAACTGCTCAATGCAAAGAACAGTGTAACTCTGTGAGATGAATTCACCCATCACAAAGCAGTTTATCAGAAAGCTTCTTTCTAATTTTTATCTGAGCATATTTGCTTTTTCTATTTAGGCCTCATGGCACTCCTAAATATCCCTTGCAGCTTCCATGAAAACAGCG
>NW_016827138.1:0-1912 GCF_001698545.2 Rhinopithecus bieti | reverse complement strand
AGGAAGCTGGGAGGGCCCTCGGGGAGGGGTGGCAGGGCAGCCTGAGAAAGGCGGTGTCAGAGACGGGGACGTTTCCTATGGGCAGCTGGTGTGCGGTGTGCTCATTCGTGGTCAGCCCAGTGGGCCTGAGGCTGGGCCCGCCAGGGGCAACGGGCAAGGTCAGAAGAGGACGAGCAAACTAAGGAGGGCCTCCGCACACGGCATGGAGAGCAGGCTCAGCCAGAGGGGCAGGAGAGCAAGGAGCAGGCCAGCGTGTGTCCATAAGGTGCCCAAGTCTCGAGGGGAGGGGAAGGTCCAGCACAGGCGGCCCTGTCCTGAGGACCCGAGGAAGTGGCAATTAGGAGCCAAGCCCTGGAGGTGCAGGAAGGGCCGGCACAAAGTGGACGGCCCCAGAGTGCAGCCTAAAGGCCCCCAACTAGCGTTTCAGACACCGCCTAAAGGCCCCCAACTAGCATTTCAGACACCACCTAAAGGCCCCCAACTAGTGTTTCAGACGCCGCCACCAAGTGGTGCTGCCTACCCTGGCGTGCAGGTAAAGGTGCCCCATCAAGACGGGCACCTCCTCCCACCCTCAGGCCCTGCAGGGCAGCGGGACCCCAGTGTGCCGAGCCACAGCGGCACCCGGGACGGCAGGCTCTCCCCTGTTGGGGATGTTCTCTCTGTTCAACCCCGGCCTTTCTTCTGAGGTGCAGAAGAGAAAACTCATAAAAAATTAAGCCTCTAGGTCCATGCTTGGGCTGAACTCTGAGGTCACTGGCATTTCCACCAGCCTCTGGGAGTTCAGAATGAAGTGCTTAGTTCCTCCAGGAGAAGCCGGCATGTTTATCGATCAATGTCTCTCTGAGCCAGCCTTTACTGAAAGAACAAGCTCTGAGCTTTTGAGCATCCGTCTGCACTGTGACCAGCCACTGAGGCCACTTTAATGTGATCTTCATCAGAAGCTCCCGGCCTGAGAATACCGACTTTCAAGGACACAACGCATCCCCAAATGGCAGGAGACATTTTAACGACCTTCCTCAAGACACTGCTGAGCCAGCTCTTCCACGCACGACCCATTCCTCCCACACACTCTTTGTCTACCTTCTCCCAAGTCCCAGCCACTCTGGACACCCGCCAAGGCAAGGGCAGGCATCGCACAAACAGGCACCACTGGACTCTCCCCAGAAACATGGGGCCCTGAGGCACAGGAGCCCACAGCGCGGCCACCACGGGAGACAGGCTCTGAGAGAGGCAAAGCAGTGGTGCGCTCTGGGGACCTGATCCGACCCTTGGGATGGCACTAGGAGGCCATTCCCACCCCAGGCACAAGGCTGAGTGGTGCCTGGCATGTGGATCCACAGGGCAGGGACACGCCTCCACAGTCACACCCGGGCCCAGGGCAAAACCAGCATGTTCTGGGTGGTGCACACAATGCCTGTGTCCCCGCCAAGTTCACCTGTGGAAACCCGGATCCCCAATGTGATGGTGACCAAAGGGGGACCCCTGAGAGGGGATTCGGTCCTGAGGGTGGAGTGCTCCCGATAGGATGTGCATCTTGTGAGCAGCATGAAGAAGCCAGCGTCCTCTCCCTCTGCCCTGTGAGGACAGGGGCCGGTCATCTGCAACCCAGGAGGAGAGCCCTCCTCAGACCTGGCACTGCCATCCTGCACTCCTCAGCTCCACAGTCATGAGAAACGGACATCTGTTCAGATCCCCGTCTGTGGTACTTTGTTATGTAAGCCCAAACAGAGACCGCCTCCTAACCCATAATGCCCGGACACGCTGTTCACACATGGGCACGGGGTCACACCAAGGGTTCCTTACTGACGACTGCCCCGAAACGGTTATGACACGGTGAGCCCACGGCACAGTAAGCTTGAGACAGGGTTACGACTCGGTGAGCCCACGGCACAGTGAGCCTGCAGCACGGTGA
>NW_016827137.1:0-1128 GCF_001698545.2 Rhinopithecus bieti | reverse complement strand
TTAGTTGAGAATTTCACATTCATGCATCTTAAAGTCCTTCCTTTTTTGGATTATATTATTATTTTAGTTTTAGTATAGATAGAGTATTCTTGCTTCCCCAACCAGATGTGGACATTCATATATTTTGACAAAATATGATGCTATTTTCCATGCAAAGGACAGATATGTTTTCTTTGATTTCTTTGTTCTCGTAGACTTGTTTATCATTTCTCTTGCTCTAAATTTTAGAAAGGTGTTGTTTTTCCTTTCATGTTAGGCTTCACCTGAATAATTACAGTGATGGTGTGGAAGGCAGGTCTTACTCTATTAGTCATTTGATGGTAGTCTTTGCAACTTCATGTGCTCTGTCTTTATAGGTTTACATTGCTATAGTTCAGTGACTTTGAGGTCTAGCTTATTACCGAAATTACTAACGTATTTAGGACTTCTAAAACCGCAAATGTTCCAACTTTACCTCAAACAGTCCACAGGATATTCCCAAGGCTTCAGGGTTTGAGAATCCTCTAAGTGAACAAAGCCCATTAACCCATGCTGTATCATAGTGCCTGGCACGTGGTAAACTCAATAAATTTAGGTATTTTACGTTAATAGAATTCTGTCAAGATTACCTATTCATTGCACGTATAACATGGTGAACCTAATCCTTTGGGTAGAAATAAATCAGCTATCACTTATGATTTTCTCAAGGAACAATGGTACCTTTTCAAAAGGATAGGTTTTATATATTGTGAGATGTCCTGATACAGTTTGAATTCATGGCAATACTGCATTTGCCTTTTTGTTTTAAACTATCTTTCAAGAGGGCTCTATAGAGATAAGAATTTAAGGGCCATGTGTTGCATTTTTGCTAATACCTTGACAGAAGTTTTGCTTTGTTTTAATGGCAATACAAATAAAGTCCAAAATCCTGGACACGTATGATAAGTTCAGTTGTTTATTTGAAAAGTAAATGCCTCAAGTGCTTTGCTCATACCACTTTAAAACGGAATTGATTGATAAACACAAACTCCAATTCTCTTACATTGAAGACTATCAACACTCTGAAGTTTTATGTATCTTTGATAATCCCCATGAACATTTTAGGACTCACACATAAAATACTCAAATCTTTTCATGTTATGTCAGACA
>NW_016827136.1:0-740 GCF_001698545.2 Rhinopithecus bieti | reverse complement strand
ACATGATTATTTTCATGGAACAGTATGATAGCATTGTTTTGGTATATCTGAGAAGAGATACTTTTGATCGAATTGTAGCCTGTGGTGACAAAGTAAATATTCTCAGATAAAAGTAGAAAGAATCTTTCTGAGAAAGTTCTTTGTAATGTGTGAATTCATCTCACAGAGTTACATCATTCTTTTCATTGAGCAGTTTGATGACACTGTTTTCGTGGAATATGCATCAGGACATTTGAGAGGGCATTGAAGCTTATGGTGACAAAGGAAATATCCTCAGATAAAAACGAAAAAGAATCTTTCTGTGAAATGTTGTGTGATGTGTGAATTCATCTCACAGAATTATAATGTCATTTTCATTCAGCAGTTTGCTAACACTGTTTTCTTGGTATCTGCAATGGTATATTTTGGAGTACATTGAAGCCTATAGTGAAAAACTAAATATCTTCAGATAAAACTAGAAGGAATCTTTCTCAGAAACTAGCTTTGTGATTTGTGAATTCATCTAACAGAGTTACACCACTCTTTTAATGGAGCAGTTGGGTAGCATTCTTTTTTGGAAATCTGAGAGGGGATATCTTGGATTATATTGAAGCCTATGGTGACAAAGGAAATATCCTCTGATAAAAACTAGAAAAAAGCTTTCTTAGAAACTTCCTTGTGATGTGTGAATTCATGTCACCGAGTTGCACCTTATTTTCCATGGAGCAGTTTGCTAACACTGCTTTCATGGAATCTGCAAA
>NW_016827135.1:5940-12864 GCF_001698545.2 Rhinopithecus bieti | reverse complement strand
CCCCATTATGGCAGCATTTTCTATGCTTTTCAGGTAAATCTCATTGTTCTCTCCTTTGTACCCTTATGCATTTTATTGACTTAAATTGTAGAACTGGTGAATTATACTTTTCTGTTCTTTTTTTGTTTTCACATATCTCTGCCATTTCTTGAATATAGGCCAGAATCTATCTTCCATGTATATTTTCTGCTTCTCCCAGGATAGTGCCTATTATTTGATAGATACAGTGTATGTTTTTTCTTGTTGTTGTTCTCTTTTGTCTTACTGATAAATTGTGTGAGTGAGTGAATAAATACAATTTTTTCCTGAAGTTTTTTTTGTTATTGTTGCTTTTGTTTATTGTTTGTAATAGGAGGAAGCAACAAAGACAGTAACTGGACAACAAGAAAATGATATTGGCATTATTGAACAAGCTCCACAAGATCAAACAAGTAATGACAATTTTATTTTATACCAGCTATTAAAAAAAAACTTTCTGATATCTTTCTTCATGCTATCAATTCTTTTACTGAACCTGCTTCAATTCTGAAATTCTATTTTGCTGTTAGTTTTATTTTGAAATACTCATAAATGGCAATAGATTTGTATATGGTATTCCAATTTACAGTAATAAATGTTCTCATATATGTGTCTGTGAATAACATTTTGTAGATAAGATACCCACATCAGAATCAGGACAAAAGAAGGTACAAAATCATCTTCAGATTCTGAGGTATGTGTATTGTTGTTGTTGTTGCTATTTTAAAACTTAAGTAATGAGTAATTTTAAAACATAAAAGGTGATTTGACTTTATACTCTCACCTCTGCATGTGTCCGTAAGGTGGGTGATCATGAGGTCAGGAGATTGAGACCATCCTGGCTAACATGGTGAAACTGTCTCTACTAAAATACAAAAAAATTAGCCAGGTTTGGTGGTGTGTGCCTGTAGTCCCAGCTACTTGGGAGGCTGAGGCAGGAGAATGGTGTGAACCCAGGAGGTGGAGCTTGAAGTGAGCCAAGATCACGCCACTGCACTCCAGCCTGGGTGACAGAGTGAAAATCCATCTCAAAGAAAAGCAAAAAAAAAAAAAAAAAAAAAAAAGAAAAAGAAAAAAAGCATTTATTTTCTGACATTTATCAGAACATACTTCATAATCATGTGCCAAGTAGATAATAGCTGCATAGTGCAATTCTGCTAATTTGCAGATTAATTTTGAAGCCAATGTAGAATAGTGCAAAAGAAAATAAGGCTTAGAAGGCACTAGGAATCTATTTGAGTTCAAAGTTGAGTTTGTCTAAAAACTGAATAATTTCTCTCTGTTCATTTATGGGCACATACATGATTCTGTGTATATCTAGATGTACAAAAGCTCTAATTGGATTCAGGGAGAAAGAGTTTAAAGTGAAGTCTTAGTCTTGTTCAACTTGGAACTTGAAACGATAATGCCTGGGACTTGAAAGACTCCATCTCAAAAACAAAACAAAACAAAAAAACCAAAAACAACAACAAAAAAACACTTATAAGTCATTATAAATTTTTCTTAAAAACAAAACAGAGAATGTTTGGTTAGAGAAAATTGAAGAACTTTGTAATTAGCACGGGTATGGGAGTGGCAGTGGAATTCTGTGGTCAGAGTTGATCTTTCTGAAACTGCCATTTAATCTCCATCTCAAAGATGAAGAGTATGTCATATGAAAGTTTAGGAGGAAGACATTCCGAACAGAGAGAACAGTGGAACATATTTGTTCATCATTTTGTTCTTAACAACCTAGAATGACTAGGAAGCAGAAAGTGGGGTAACCACCAACATCATCATCATCCTCATTGTTCTAAGGTGAAGAAAAATCTGCAAATACGTGTCTGGCACATGTTAGATGTTTCATGAATACATGCTTTTATTTTTCTCTTTATGAAGGCTTGCTCTACTTTTNTGAGGGCATCTCTGTCTCAATTGTTAGCATATTTATTTACAGGTTTCTATTTAGTTGCTATGTATGATTTTCATTAATCAATCACATCCCCTCATCCATGATTTATTCTTTTTTTCTGTTTCGTGGAAGAATCAGAATTTATACAATTATTTATACTTAGCATTTTGCCACACGGAATAGGAACAACCTATACCATTTCAACGCAAACCCAGTTAAATAAGGTACTATTAGAAACTAAACTCTCACATTTTTGCACACAAGAGGTAATTAATACAACTGTAAATTGTGAAGAGATATTTCAAACTATAACATGTAATTTTTAAATTTTAATTATTTCTATAATACTACAAGCTGTGTAAGAGTACATTTTAGTCCTAGATTATTTTGGTTAAAAAATAATCTAATGGATACCACCATGTTTGTATAATAATAAATTAGATGAACGGAATGATAGGAATTAATTCATTGAAGAAGGGTAAGATAAACATAGAGATTACATGAGACAGGATGAGACAGATTCTTATAAAAACACAGCAAAAATTGTGGATTAAATGAGAGCAGGAACTCTCTAGAATAAAAGATAGGATATAAATTATTTAAAATAAAAATTAAGAAAACATAGCCAGCTAATAAAATATAGCTCAGGTGTCCTTGAGTGACTTATAGCAGATTTTAACAAAAAGCTGACAGAAAATATAAGGACGAGTATAGGTAAGAGCAATTTGTTGTACACTTTGAAATACCTAGTAGGGAATAATTTAAATGTTTCTAACATAAAGGAAAAATAAATACTTAAGGTGATTAATATCTCAATTATTCTGATTTGATTATGCGAATGTATTAAATGATAACATATACCCACAAAACAAGTACATTTATAGTGTGTCAACAAAATTTATAAACAAAGAACAAAAATTTAATTTTGGTGTTTCTTGCCTGTAATCCCAGTATTTTGAGAGGGCGAGGTGGGCGGATCACTTGAAGTCAGGAGTCTGAGACCAGCCCAACTGACATGGTGAAACCCTGTCTCTATTACAAATACAAAAATTTAGCCAGGTGTGGTGGCTCATGCCTGTAGTCCCAGCTACTCGGGACACTGAGGCAGGAGAATCACTTGGTCTTGGGAACCGGAGTTTGCAGTGAGCCAAGATCATTCATGCCACTGGGCAACCCTGCGAGGCTTCATCTCAGAAAAACAAAATAAAAAAATAGTAAAAAATGAAATTATTTATTAATATTATCTTTAACAGATTATCTCTGTGAATGATACACAGAATTATGTGTGTTTACCTGAGGCTACATATCAAAAAGAAATAAAGACAATAAATGGCAAAATAGAAGGTAAGAACCATTTTTTATTTAAAACATCTTTTGACCAATTATTTGTCTAAAAGCATGAGGACTGATATACTCTGACAGCCAAAGAAAATTATTTTTTAAATGCCTAGCATGGAAGGACAAAAGGAGTGAAAGTTACATGTCTTCGCAGGTGTTAGCAACAGATTATATTGAGAGTGCCAAAAAAAGAGCTGAATTATTAGTTTAAATTCAATATACCTGAGGAAAGGAGTACAAGAGGGAATGAAGACAGAGGAAGACAGGGAGTACATGAGGGAACAAGAAGCAGGTTTATATAATGGAGAATGGTAAAATAAAATAATTCTTTAGAGAAAGATAGAGCATGGTTAGAAAGCTGGGAAGAGTAAAAAGTGACCTTCTATTTCCAAAATTTGCCAGGGAATTACAGCAAACATGTTATCACTCCTGTCTTTCTCACTGGTGGGAAGGCATTAGGGATGGAAGCAACTGACCATAGAGAGTTGTCTTTTATCTGCAACAGGTGAATATAAGCATATTGGCACAGCCATGCGTGTATATAATTTGTCATATACACTCAGTATAGACCACAAGTTTTCACACTTTATAAAATCAGCTGAATACCTTTTTAACAGTGCACGTTGTGATTCAGCAGACTTGGGATTCTGGCATTTTTAATAAGTTCTCAAGTGATGCTGTTGCTGGTGGTCCTTGGACCTCACTCTTAAGTAGCAAGAGAATAGCCTTTCCTTTGGAAAAATCTGGAAGAAGGGCAATTGGATAGAAGACATAACAGGGTCAAGGGAAAGCATTATATTGCTTTTATTTCTGCATCTGTTTCTGGCCAGAGGGGAAAAAGAGGTAAAGAAATAATAATTACGGGTGTCAGATACTATTCCTAATCAAAGAGAAAGAAAGTGTTGGGAAAATTGATTTTAAAAGATGTTGAATGGGAAAAATCAAGACCACAGGTGTGGACATTATTTTGGCTAAGAAAGAGGGGTTGTGAGGCAGGAAACGGGGCAAGAAAGAAGATAGCCAGACAACTTTGGAGTTTCTGAATAGGAAATTTGAGTGAATTCACTTCAGATGCATTTACAATATTTGCACTCCAGAAGATTAGATTTTGGGTACTCCAGAGACTACCGGAAGCGGAGGATTACTAGAATTGGAGTAAACTATGGTGACTTTTTAGTTTTCTCTATCACTATCAGGCATAAAAGGTATATATTTTGTTGATATTAACTATTCAAATGAGAGGTATTTGAATCTAAGAGCATTGGCTTTATTTTTAATGAAGCAAATTGTTTTGGTAAAATTGTTGTTCTATGAAAATCCATTAGACACTTTAATAAAGCAGAATAATTTTTAGAAACAAAAAAATACTGAATTTATTACTTGAATTCTAACTTTTTTAAAAATATTTTTCTGATTTAAAAATATAAAATATTATTTGTATGTAATAAGTATGTTGCCATAAATTTTCAAATAAACATGCCAATATTGAAAGCTCATTACACAAACTTTTAAATTAATTTTGTATATATTTTTTACATGAGTGAATCAAGAAAATTTCTGAGGATAAACTAGAGGATACAGAAATGTAGGCATATGATTACACCACATGGATATGGAAAACAATGAATATTTTATTTAGTATTATCCCCTAAGTAAATATCCAAGCTGATCAATTTGTAACACATTCAGTGATGAGATGTCAGTTCTGCATTCAGCTGAACTCTCATCACAATGGTGTACCATCTCAATTGTAGGACAAATTAAAGAACATGATGAATGTAATGCTATAAATTATTCTAATGTATTTCATTAAACATATGGTGTAGGATTCTATGTTCAGCTTTGACATTTATTTTCTCAGGGTCATGATTTGCTCCTCTGATCAAAAATCATTTATGCTTTCATCACTCAGCATATACATATTAATATCAACACATTTTGCATGCAAAACACATTCCCACTTTTGAAATCTTAAATGCATGTTTGATGAACCCTAGATTCCTAGTTTCTTCAGTGTATTTCTGTCATGTGAGTGTCCTAAACAAACAAAAGAAAATCTCCTAAATCTAAAGGAATCATTCTCAAAGCTGAGCAAGAGGACTCAGTTAGATACTATCACTGGGTTCATTTGTGGTTGGTTTTGTTATATTTACCTACGACTAATAATAAATCTCTTTTGCTTTAGAGTCTACTGAAAAGCCCTCTGACTTTGAGGTATTGAGTTTTATAATTTTATCTTGAATTATTTATTAACTATGTATTTTGTGTACATTCGTTATTAATCATTTTTCTTCTAAACCCATTTAGCCTGCCATTGAAATGCAAAACTCTGTTCCAAATAAAGCTTTAGAATGGAGGAATAAACAAACATTGAGAGCAGGTAATTTTACAGTTCAACTATATTAAAATGAATATTTCAGTAGTTGACATATTAATAGTCTCATCTCCCCAATGTTTATTTTTCAAATATTATGGAAATATTTGAGTTAATAATGTCCATAGTGGTATCCACATTTGAAAAACTGATTATTTACAAGAACATGAATTTAATTAGTTTTTTTTAAAATTAGCTTTAATTTCAGGTGTTTCTACTTTTATGTCCTGATACTGTAATGTTTTGTATTGGGAATGTCTGTATGACTTAAAGATTCAAGAAAGTGAAGAGAAAGCTTCACTTTTTGACATGCCAATTGTGTTTTAACATTGGTTACCTCATGTGAATGTAGTCATTTGAAGCATCCTAAGGAAATCAGTTATTCTGATTAGCTTACTCTGTGTGTGTGTGTGTGTGTGTGTGTGTGTGTGTGGTGTGCATGTTTGTGCCTGTGTGCATGTGTATGTGTGTTTGTGTGTGGTACCCTTAGTTTTTAAAAATGGGAGAAGTAATCATTTCTTTATAATTATATTTGTAAAACTGTGATTCTGAAGCATTTGGCTTTAGTGTCTTTTCATTGTTTAGAGGTAAACAATTGTCTAAAGTAGTTTTTAAAAAATTATTCCTATGCATGCTTAAACATTATACAACATATGTGCACAGTCATAGATAATATGTAGAATTTGTTTTTAACTTCTAATATGTAAATAATTGTACATTGTGTGTAATTTTCTGTAACATTCTTTGTTTGATCAGCATTATATTGTAAGATCTGTCCATAATAGACAGAACTAGCTCTGGTTTTGTTTTTATTGCAGTCTTTATATAATTCCATTATATAACTGCACCA
This sequence comes from Rhinopithecus bieti, assembly GCF_001698545.2. Lineage (NCBI taxonomy): Eukaryota > Metazoa > Chordata > Mammalia > Primates > Cercopithecidae > Rhinopithecus > Rhinopithecus bieti. The sequence goes on along the minus strand of NW_016827135.1, from coordinate 6,393 downwards.
CAACTAATTAAAGTTTGTTTATGCAAAAAAGAAAAGCAAATGCAAATTTCAGTCTTCATTTAAGTTGATCTACTGATTTTTGATATATTAGAAATTAAAACTAAAGAATTTCAAGTATAACCATGTACAGTCATCTACTTTAATAAAAATGAAAACTGTGACCTATGGACCATTAAAGCTATGCTGTTGTAACACATTATTTCCCTGAAACAGTGCAGTATACACTTCTAAAAATGAGATTGAAAATAGTCAATAACAAAAGTATGATTTGAGTTTTGGATTCTCTACGTGAAATTTGAACTTTAGGGATGCTCATCTCACAACTTAAAAGCACATTTGAAAACCAGATATATCGGCCGGGCGCGGTGGCTCAAGCCTGTAATCCCAGCACTTTGGGAGGCCGAGACGGGCAGATCACGAGGTCAGGAGATCGAGACCATCCTGGCTAACACG
>NW_016827135.1:0-1757 GCF_001698545.2 Rhinopithecus bieti | reverse complement strand
TCCTGGCACATAATAAATGTTTTATGAATAAATGTTCTTATATTTTTATGAAGGACTTGCTATAGTTTTCTGAAATTATGTTTTAATTGAGATTGAGTTGCATATTTTATATGATACTGGTTTCTTTTCATTTAAACTTAATAGAATGTTTTTCTTCTTTTAAATTTATTCATGCATTTCTCTGTTATCAAAAATTTTCTCAAAAATATTTGATTATTTCAAATTCTTGTCTACCTAAATAAAGAAGCTTTTACAATATTCTGTCTCATACTCTGAAGGTTCTTTCTTTAAAGTGTCTTATTTTAACCCTAAAAATTTATAATTATGAATATTTTTAAGGTTTAATGTTGTCAATGTTATATAGCAAGAAGCAGGTGATTGTCTTTTGTTTTAAATGCCCTCTCTTTTTTCTTGAGGACTACAAAGTAGAGTTAGATATTTTGAATGTAATTTCTTGTTGAAATATGCACGACTAAATATTTTTTCTGTGGATATGTTTTTATTTTTGGGTTTTCATGCTTAGTAACTGTTTCAATAGCTAAATGAAGATGAAAATAAGCTTGATTTAGAGAGCATATGTGAAGTCCTTTATATAAATGCTTTGGTTTTCAATAGGTTTCTATCCTTAAATCAAATTGCCTTTAAAGTAGGAAACTGAGTATGTTTTGAAATATGTTAGGAAATCTTGATGTCACTCATTATTATTATTATTATTTTAAAATTGCAATTCATTATTGATAGAACTTCGAACAGAGTGTTTCGGAAAGTGCTGCACAGAATTACACGTGTTTACCTGAGGCTACATATCAAGAAGAAGTCAAGAATATAAATGGAAAACTAAAGGGTAAGAATCACTTTTATTTAGAAGTCATTTGACAGTATGTTTATCTAAAATTTGAGAACTGTTATACTGTAATAGCCTCAAAACATTACGCACTAAATGCGTCGTATAAAAATAGTGAATTAAAATGGTAATAAGTTACATATCTTGTCAGGTGTCAGCAACAGAGTATATAGGGAGTGCCAATAAAGGAACTGAGTTATTACTTTAAATTCAAGATATTCTAAAACCTGAGGTATCTCAGGAAATAAGAGGAAAAATGTAAAAGAGTGAATAAAGAATGAGGAAGACAGAAAGTACAGGGAGGAAATGAGGGCAAAAGAAGCAGGTGTATACAATGGAGGTTGATAAGATAAAATAACTCTTTAGATAGAGGAAGAGTATGGTTAGAAAGGTGGGAAGAATATATAGTGAGCTTCCAGTACAAAAACTAGTAAAAGAATTACAGCAAAAATGTTCCACCCAAGCTAAAAACCATGGCACAAGATGTACATGACACATGCACAAGCTTCAGTAGCTGATTCGATCAAGTGGAAAAAAGGGTATCAGTGATGATTGAAGATCAAATGAATGAAATGAAGTGAGAAGAGAAGTTTAAAGAAAAAAGAGTGAAAAGAAACAAAGAAAGCCTCAAGAAATATGGGACTATGTGAAAAGACCAAATCAACGTTTGATTGGTGTACCCGAAATTGACAGGGAGAATGGAACCAAGTTGGAAAACACTCTGCAGGATATTATCCAGGAGAACTTCCCCAACCTAGAAAGACAGGCCAACATTCAAATTCAGGAAATACAGAGAACACCACAAAGATACTCCTCGAGAAGAGCAACCCCAAGACACATAATTGTCAGATCCACCAAGGATGCAATGAAGGAAAAAATGTTAAGGGTAGCCAGAGAGAAAGGTCGGGTTACC
>NW_016827134.1:0-684 GCF_001698545.2 Rhinopithecus bieti | reverse complement strand
TGTATTTCATGGAATTTTACACAAATGGAATTGTACAGTGTACATTCTTTCTCTCTGGTTTCGTTCACTTCACATGACTATTTGAGATTTCATCTAGGCCGAGTGCAGTGGCTCAGCCTGTAATCCCAGCACTTTGGGAGGCTGAGGCGGGTAAATCACCTGAGGTCAGGAGTTCAGGACCAGCTTGGCCAACCTGGTGAAACCCCATCTCTACTAAAAATATAAAAACTAGCCAGGCGAGGCCGGGTGCGGTGGCTCACGCCTGTAATCCCAGCACTTTGGGAGGCCAAGGTGGGTGGATCACCAGGTCAGGAGATCAAGACCATCTTGGCTAACATGGTGAAACCCCGTCTTTACCAAAAATATTTAAAAAAAGACCGGGCGCGGTAGCTCACACCTGTAATCCCAGCACTTTGGGAGGCCGAGGCGGGCAGATCACGAGGTCAGGAGATCGAGATCATCTTGGCTAACACAGTGAAACCCCGTCTCCTACTAAAAATACAAAAAAAATTAGCCAGGCGTGGCGGAGGGCGCCTGTAGTCCCAGCTACTCGGGAGGCTGAGGCAGGAGAATGGCGTGAACCCAGGAGGAGGAGCTTGCAGTGAGCCGAGATCGCGCCACTGCACTCCAGCCTGGGCAACTCAGCGAGACTCCATCTCAAAAAAATAAATAAATAAAATAAAA
>NW_016827133.1:13567-14295 GCF_001698545.2 Rhinopithecus bieti | reverse complement strand
TTGCATATTTCTCCCAGGACAAAAGAATTAACTACAGTAACTGGTCATTGAATACATCTTTCTCAATCATTCAGTCCTTGATTTGAGAGGCATTTCATTGATAGATTGCTCATTTCTCTGTACAACATCCAGGAATCAAGGCCTAAAAGTTTAACTCTACTTTAATAGTTCGTAATTGACTAGACCATTACAGTCGTTAAAGTGATGCAGACATGTGCAGTATATATAGATATGAAACTGCATCTGTGGTACACTGTTGGGTAGGATAAGGAGCTTGAATAATAGAACGTGTATAGCTTGATCATTTTTGTAGAAAATATAATTTCTATACCTGTATCGACATCTATGCATAGAAAATTCTGGCAATGCATACACCAAGAGTTAATTGCAGTTTTATCTAGGTGATAAGATTATTTGACTTTTGTATTATTCTCCATAGTTTTCTATATTTTTAGTAGCATGTATATGTTAATTTCATAGCCAGAAAAAAATATGAAGGCATTCAGAACATGAAACGAAAGAATTGAAATTAAAACAGATTGTAAGTTTAAAATGAGCAAATGAACAAAATATATCCCAAATACAAGATTGGGAATCTTTTGAAAGTTACAAGTGATTGAATGTAAGAGATGCCTTTTCAAGAATCAGTTGTCAAATAAACTCTGAAATAGGATATCAAAATATATTATAAAATTTAAAGTGATTTTTAATTATAATATAACTTTTTA
>NW_016827133.1:5607-9149 GCF_001698545.2 Rhinopithecus bieti | reverse complement strand
TGACATACAATAATTGCATATAAAGTGTGCAATTTAATAAGATTTGACATATAGATACATTCAAATAACTACAGCACAGTTAAGATAATGAACACATCCTCCACTCCCTGAAATTTCATTGATCCCCTTTCTAATCCTTTCCTTTTGCTCCTCTCCACTCACCCTATCTATCCAATGGCAACAAATGATTTGACTTCTGTCACTGTGCATTCATTTACTTATCATAGAATTCTATGCAAATGAAATCACATTGTATATATCCTTTTATTGCCTGGCTTCTTTCACTCAGAATAATTGTTTTGAGATTCATTCACATTGTAGAATATATGGATAGTTCATTTTTATGGTTACAATATTTTATTATGTGTATATGCAACAATTCACTTATTCGTTCACATATTTCTGGACAGTTGAGCTGTTTCCAGTTATTAGCTATTACAAATAAAACTGGTATAACATTAGAGTACAGGTATTTGTATGGATACAAGCTTTTATTTCTCTTTGAAAAATATCTCAGAGTGGAATTATATGGTAGGTATGTGTTTAAGTTATTAAGAAACTGCTGAATGGTTTCTCAAAGCGGTTGTACCATATAATATTCCCACCAACTGTGTATTAAGCTTCCAGATATTCTGTATCCCTGCCAGTACTTGGTATGGTCGGTTCTTCAAAATTCTAACTCTTTTAATAGATGTTGAGTGATATCTCACTGTTGATTGAATTTGCATTTTCCTAATGACTAAAGAAATTGAGTATCTTTTGTTTTTTCAACTTTTTTCTTTTTCTGCTTATACTTTAGGTTCTGGAGGTACATGTGTAAGTTTGTAAGGCAAGTAAGCTGCATGTTGCTAAGGCTTGATGTAGTGAGCAAAGTACCCTATAGGTAGCCTTCCAACCGAAGTCTCCTTCCCTACCTCTACTTTCAAGCAGTCCCCAGTGTCTAGTTTTCCCATTTTCATGTCCACATGTATTCAGTGTTTAGGTCCCACTTATAATTGACAACATGCAGTGTTTTTCTTTTACTACATTACTTTGCTTAAGATAATGGCTTCCAGCTCAACCTGTCTTCCCTCAAAGGACAAACTTTTATTTCTGTTATGGCTGCATAATATGCCATGATGTATATATATTTACCACATCTTCTTTATCCAATCCACTGTTGATAGACACTTTGGCCAATTCCATGTCTTTAATATTGTGAATAGTGCTGCTATACACATATGAATGCTTGCATCTTTTTGGTAGAATGATGTATTTTCCTATGGGTGTGTACCCAGTAATGGAATTCCTAGGTTGAGTGCTAGCTCTGTTTTAAGTTCTTTGAGAAATCTCCACACTGCTTTCCACAGTGACTGAATTAATTTACATTCACGCAAGGAGTGCATAAGCACTTCCTTTTCTCCACAGCCTTGAAAGCATCAGTTGTTTTTTAACTTTTTAGTAATAGCCATTCTGACTGGTGGATGGTAGTATTTCATTGTGGTTTTAATTTGCATTTATCTAGAGATTAGCAATGATAAGCATTTTTTATGTATTGCTTGGCTCCTTGTGTATCACCTTTTGAGAAGTGCTGTTCGTGTCTTCTGCTCATTTTTTTAAACGGTGTGATTTGATTTTTGTTTTTTGAATTCTTTAAGTTTCATGTAGATTCTATCAGATCTTTGTCAGGTATGTAGTTTGTGAACATTTTCTCCCATTCTGTACATTTCTGCTTACTCAGTTAATAGTTTCTTTTGCTGTGCGAAGCTCTTTAGTTTAATTAGGTCCTATTTTAATTTTTGTTTTAGTAGCAATAGTTCTCGGGAACTTCGTCATAATTGCTGTGCTAATGGCCAATGTCCAGAGAATGGTATTTTTTACTTTTTCTTCTGGGGTTTTTAACATTTAGGACTTAAATTTAAATCCTTAGTTCATCTTGAGTTGATTTTTGTATATGGTGAAAGGAAGAAATCCAGCTTCAATCTTCTGCATATGGCTAGCTAGATATACCTGCACCATTTATTGAATAGAAAATCCATTCCCCATTGTTTTTTATTGTCACCTTTGTTGAAGATCACGTGGTTGTAGGTATGTGGCTTCATTTCTGGGTTCTGTGTTGTGTTCCACTGGTCTATGTGTCTGTTTTTGTACCAGTATTATGCTGTTTGGATTGCTATAGACTTGTAGTATGGTTTGAAGTCTCTTAGTGTGATGCCTCTGTCTTTGTTCTTAATACTTAGGTTTGCTTTGGTGATTCATGCTCTTTTTAGGTTCCCATGAATTTTAGAATTTTTTTTTTTCTAATTCTATTAAAATGACCTTGGTAGTTTGATGGGAAAAGCATTAAATCTGTAAATTGTTTTGCACAGTGTGGCCATTTTACCAATACTGATTTTTCCTCTCCATGAGCTTGGAATGTCTTTCCATTTGTTTGTGTTGTGTTTGATTTCTTTCACCACTGTTTTGTAATTATTGTTATAGAGATATTTCACACTCTTGGTAAGCTACATTCCTAGGTATTTTATTCCTTTTGTGACTATCATAAATATGATTTCATTGTTGATTTGCCTGTTAGCATGCGAGCTATTGGTAGAAACTGCTGATTTTTGTACATTAATTATCAGAGCCAGAAGCCTTCTGGGTGCAGTCTGTGAAGTTTTTAGGTATAGAATTATATTCTCTGCGAAGACAGATAGTTTGACTTCCTTTTTTCCTATTAGGATGCTTTTTATTTCTTTATCTTGTTTGATTGCTCTGACTGAGATTTCTAGTACTATGTTGAATATTGGTGGTGAAAGTGGGTGTCCTTGTATTGTTCCACTTCTCAAGGGGAATGTTTTCAGCTTTTGACTATTTAGTATGATGTTGGTCATAGATTTGTAATAGATACCTCTTATTATTTTAAAGTATGTTTCTTCATAGCCTGATTTGCTGAGGGTTTTGAAACATTAAGGGATGTTGAATTTCATCAAAAGCCTTTTTTGTTTCTATTGAGATGATCATAAGCTCTTGATCTTAATTCTGTTTTGTGATGAATCAAATTTATTGATTTGCATATATTCAAACAAACTTGAATCCCAATAACTAAACCTACTTGACTGTGGTGAATTAACTTTTTGATGTGCTGTTGGATTCAGTTTTCTAGTATTTTGTTGAGGGTATTTGCATGTATGTTAACCAGAGATATTGGCCTTAGGTTTTCTGTTTTGTTTGTGCCTTTGCTAGTTTTCTTTTTAAAATCAAAATGATACTGACTTTACAAAATGTGTTAAGGAGGAGTCCCTCCTTCTTGATTTTTTAAAAAAATAATTTTACTAGGATTTGTACTAGCTCTTCTTTGTATATCTGGAAAAATTTGGATTTTCTGTTTATGTTTCTTTATTAATCTAACTAGCAGCTTATGAATCTTGGTTAACCATTTGAAGCACCAGCTTTTGGTTTTGTTAATCTTTTGTATTATTGATTTCTGCATCTCAATTACATTTAGTTCAGATCTGATTTTGATAATCTCTTTTCTTCTTTAGTTTTAGGACTGTTTTGTTTTTGTTTTTCTAGTTCCTGTA
>NW_016827133.1:0-2168 GCF_001698545.2 Rhinopithecus bieti | reverse complement strand
TTTTTTTTTTTTTTTTTTTTTCTCCTGATTTCTTTGTCTAGGTTTGGTATTAGGGTGATGCTGGCCTCACAGAATGAGTCAGCAAGTGTTTCCTCATCTTCTATTTTTTGGAAGAGTTTGAAATGATTGACTTTAAATGTTCTTTAAGTGTTTGTAAAATTCACCAGTGAAGCCATGTGGCCTTGGACTCTTCTTTGATGAGAGATTTTTGATTATTGATTCATTATTTACTTGTAAATTTGTATAAATTTTCTATTTCTTCTTGAGTCAGTTTTGGTAATTTTGTGTTTCTAGGAACTTTCCATTTCATTTATATTATACAAATTTTGAAGTATATTTACTCATATTATTTTCTTATAATCATTTTTTATTCTGTAAAGTTGTTAGTAATATCCACTTTTTAAATAGTTTCAATATTTATTTTAGATTCAGGGGGTACTTGTGAAGATTGTTTTATTTGGTATATTGCATGATGCCGTGGTTCAGTTTATGAATGATCTCATCAGCCAGGTAGTGAACACAGTACCCAACAGGGAGTTATTCAACCCCTCCATCTTTCCCTCTCTTCCCGCTTAGTAGTCTTCAATGTCTGTTGTTCCCATCTTTATGTTCATGTGTACCCCATGCTTAGCTTTCACTCATAACTAAGAACATGTGGCATTTGGTTTTCTCTTCCTGCATTAACTCACTTGGGATAATATCCTCCAGCTGCGTCCATGCTATTGCAAATAATATGATTTCATTGTTTTTTATGGCTGTGTATTCCATAGTGTATATGTACCATATTTTCTTTATCCAATCCACTGTTGATGGGCACCTAGTTTGATTCCATGTCTTTAATACCATAAACAGTGTTGTGAAACCTACAAGTGCATGTGTCTTTTTGGAGAAATGATTTGTTTTTCTTTGTGTATGTAACCAGTAATGGGATTCCTAGGTCAAATAGTAGCTCTATTTTAAGTCCCTTGAAAAATCTCCATATTGCTTCTCACAGTGGCTGAATTACTTTGCATTCATACCAAAATGTTGAGTATTTCTTTTCTCTACAGTCTTGCCAGCATCTGTTTTTTTTTTTATTTTTTTATTTTTTTTTTTTTTTTTTTTTTTTTTTTTACTTTTAATAATAGCCATTCTGACTAGTATGAGGTGATATCTCATTATGGTTTTATTTGAATTTCTCTGATCATTAGTTATGAGGAGCATTTGCTCATATGTGTTTTAGCTGCTTGTATGTCTTTAGGGAAGTGGCTGTTCATGTCCTTTGCCCATGTTTTAATGGGATTATTTGTGCTTTTGCTTGCTGAATTGTTTAAGTTCCTTATTGATTTTGGATATTAGATCTTTGTTGGACTCATAGTTTGTGAATATTTTCCCTATTCTGTAGGTTGTATGTTTACTCTGTTGATAGTTTATTTTGCTGTGTGGAAGATCTTTAGTTTAACTAGCTGTTACTTGTAAATTTTTGTTTTTGTCGCATTTGATTTTGAGAACTTAGTCATAAATTATTTGCTGTGGCCAATGGTCAGAATGGTGTTTTCAAATTTCATTCTAGGCTATTTGTAGTTTGAGGTCTTACATTTAGATCTATAATCTATCTTGAGGTAATTTTTGTATATGGTGCAACGTAGGAGTCTAGTTTCAATCTACTGTATATGGATAGCCAGCAATCCCAGCACCATTTGTTGAATAGGGGTCTTTTCCCATTGCAAATTTTCTTTGCTTTGACAAATATCTGATGGTAGTAGGTGTATGGCTTTATTTCTGGTTCTCTAATCTGTTCCATTGCTGTATGTGCCTGTTTTTGTAACTGTACCATGTTTTTGTGGTTACTGTAGCCTTATAGTATGGTTTGAAGTCAAGTAAAGTCATGCCTCTGGCTTTGCTCTTGTTGCTTAGGATTGTTTTGGCTATTCATGGCCTTTTGGGATTCTATATACATTTTAGAGTAGTTTTTTTCTACTCCTGTAAAAAAATTATTGGTAGTTTGATAAGTATAGTACTGAATCTGTAGATTGCTTTGGGTAGTATGACCATTTTAATGATGTTTATTCTTTCCAACCAAGAATGTGGAATTTTTTTCATTTGTTTGTGTCATCTATGGTTTGTTTTCTTTTCTTTCTTTCTTTCTTTTTTCTTTCTCTCTTTCTCTCTTCATCTTTCTTTCTCTT
>NW_016827132.1:0-679 GCF_001698545.2 Rhinopithecus bieti | reverse complement strand
ATTTCTGAATTCATCTCATGGAGGTACACTGTTCTTTTCATTGAGCAGTTTACTAACACTCTTCTGTTGGAATCTGCAATGGCATATTTTGGAGAGCATTGAACTTTATGCTGACAAAGGAAAATCCTAAGGCAAAACTAGAAACAAGGTTTCCGAGAAATTACATTGTGCTGTGTTATTTCATCTCACAGAGTAACATCTTTCTGTTCATGCAGCAGTTTGGTAGCACTGTTTTTGGGGATTCTGTGAAGAGATATACAAGATCCCATTGAAGCCTAAGGTGACAAGGGAAATACCCTCAGACAAAAACTAGAAGGAAGCTTTCTCAGAAACATTTTTGTGATGTGTGAATTCATCACACATCCACCTTTCTTTCTGTGGAGCAGTTTGCTAATACCCTTTCATCAAATCAGCAAGGTGATATTTGTGAGCTCTTTGAGGCCTATGGTGACAAGGAAATATCCTCAGATAGAAACTAGAAAGACGCTTTCTGAGAAACTGGTTTTTGATGTGTGAATTCATCTCACAGTGTTACACTGTTCTTTCCATGGAGCGGTTTGCAAACACTGTTTTGTTTTAAGCTGCAATGGGATATTTCGGAGCACATTGAAGCTTTTGCTGACATAGGAAATATCCTCATAGAAAAGTAAAAGAAGCTTTCTGAGAAACGTCTTTGTGA
>NW_016827131.1:0-8102 GCF_001698545.2 Rhinopithecus bieti | reverse complement strand
TTTTGAGATGGAGTCTCGCTCTGTCGCCCAGGCTGGAGTACAATGGTGCGACCTTGGCTCACTGCAAGCTCTGCCTCCTGGGTTCACAGCATTCTCCTGCCTTCGCCTCCCAAGTAGCTGGGACTACAGGCGCCCACACCATGCCCAGCTAATTTTTTTGTATTTTTTAGTAGAGATGGGGTTTCACCATGTTAGCCAGGATGGTCTCGATCTCCTGACCTCGTGATCCACCTGCCTCGGCCTCCCAAAGTGCTGGGATTACAGGCGTGAGCCACCGCGCCCGGTCGGCCAATATTCTTTTGCTTATAATATTTCTTTCTCTTTGAATGCCATTGCCCTAAGTTTTAGCCTAGTTTATTCATTCTCTTTCTTTAGGATAAAGTGTGATAATCTCCTCTGGCTAACTATCATGCATTTATTCCCTAGAATGAGTTAGGCAATGCTACTTGGCCCTTCCGTAGGCTGCAGGGCACATTCTATCATATAAAAAGCTTTATTTTATTCAAGTTGTCTGTTCTCGTGAATAGCTCTATGACAAGACCACACTTCTTACGAGCAAGATTTATGACTTAATTTTATGTTATCCCTAATTCCTAACACTGTGGCTGGCTCAATATAATTTGGTTCCTTGAATAATGTCATCAGGAATTGATAACACATTAGGGGTTAATGCTGAAGGAAGGACTAGTCAAGGACTACCAAATTTTTCTTATCCATTCATCTGTTGATAGACACTTAGTTTACTTATGTATTTTGGCTATTGTAAACAGTGCTGCAAAAAACATGGGAGTGCAGTTATCTTTTTGATATACTAATTTCCTTTATTGTGACTATATACTCAGCAGTGGGATTGCTGGATCACATGGTAGCTATATTTTTGGTTTCCTGAGGAACCAAAGAGTAATTTTCCATAGTGGTTTTACTAATTTACTTTCCCACCAACAGTGTGCAAACGTTCCCCTTTCTTCACATCCTCGTCAGCATTTGTCATTGCCTGTCTTTGGTATAGAAGCCATTTTAACTAGGATGAAAAGATGCACCATTGTAGTTTTGATTTGCATTTCTCTGATGATCAGGGATGTTGAGCACATTTTCATATGACTGTTTACTATTTGTATGTCTTCTTTTGAGAAATGTTCATTCAAATCTTTTCTCCGTTTTTTAATCATTAGGTTTGTTCCTGTAGTGTTGTTTGAGCTCTTTAAATAGTCTGGTTATTAATCACTCATAAGTTGGCTAATTTGCAAATATATTCTCCCTTATGTGAATTCTCTCACCAATTTGTTGATTGTTTCCCCACTGTGCAGAGGATTTTAACTTGATGTGATTTCATTTGTTCATTTTTGCTTTGGTTGTCTGTACTTGTAGGGTATTGCTCAAGAAATTTTTGACCAGACAGAAGTCCTGGAGATTTTCCCCAATGTTTTATTATATTGGTTTCATGCCTTATATTTAAGTCTTCAATCCGTATTTATTTGATTTTTGTATATGGCAAGAGATAGGGGTCTAGTTTCATTCTTCTGCATATAGATATCCAGTTTCCCCAACACCATTTATTGAAGAGACTGTGTTGTTCCCTGTGTATATTCTTGGCACCTTTGTCAAAATGATTTCACTGTAGGTTTGTGGATTTGTTTCTAGTTTCTCCATTTGGTTCCATTGGTCTATGTGTTGGCTTTTATGCCAGCGCCATAAGGTATACTATAGCTCTATAGTACAACTTGAAGTTGGATAATGTGATTTCTCCAGGTTTTTTTTTTTTTTTTTTTTTTTTTTTTTCGGAATAGCTTTGGGTATTCTGGGTCTTTTGTGGTTTCATATACATTTTAGGATTGTTTCTTCTACTTTTATGAAGAATGTCATTGGTATTTTGATAGGGATTGCATTTAATCTACAGATTGCTTTGAGTAGTATGGAAACCTTAACAATATTGATTCTTACAATCAATGAACACGGAATACCTTCCCATTTATTGCTGCCCTTTTCAATTATTTTCATCAGTGTTTTAGAGATTCATTATAGAGATCTTTTACTTCTTCGGTTAGGTTAATTCCTAGGTATTTACTTTTATTTGTGGCTATTGTAAGTAAGATTACTTTTAAAATTTCTTTTTCAGATTTTTTGCTTTAGGCATATAGAAATGTTACTGATTTTTACATGTTGATTTCGTATCCTTCAACTTTACTGAATTTGTTTAGTATTTCTAATAGATTTCTTTGTAGATTCTTTAGGTGTTTCCAAATATAAGGTGATATCTTCTGCAAACAAGGATATTTTGACTTCTTCCATTCCAATTCCAAAGCTTTAGCTGGGACTTCCAGTACTACATCAAGTAACAGTGGTGACAGTGAGCATCCTTATCTTCCTCCAGATCTTAGAGGAAAGGCCTTCATTTGTTTTGCATTCAGTATGATACTAACAGTGGATCTGTTGTGTGTAGCTTTTATTATGTTGAGGTATGTCCCTTCAATACCCAGTTTTTGGAGTATTTTTATGAGGAAAGCATATTGAATTTTATCAAATGTTTTGCCAGCATCAATTATCATATGGATTTTGTCCTTCATTCTGTTGATATGCTGTATCACATTGATTGATTTTCATATGTTGAACCAACCTTTCATCCCTAGGATAAATCCCACTGTGTCATGATGAATGATCTTTTAAATGTATTGTTGAATTCAGTTGACTACTATTTAACTGAGGATTTTTGCAACAATATTCATCAAAAATATTGGCCGTTAGTGTTCTTAGTGCTTTTTTATGTATTTTTCTCTACTTTTGATATTATGATAATCTGGACTCATAGAATGAGTTTTGAAGTAGGCGCTCCTCCTCTATTTCTCTGAATAATGTGAGTAGAATTGGTACTAGTTATTCTTATGTTTGTGAGAATATAGCAGTGAAACCTTCAGGTCCCAGGCTTTTATTTTCTAGAGATTGTTTTCATAATGATTTTGATTCCATTATCTGTTATTGGTCTTTTCAAGTTTTGAATTTCTTCATTGTTCAATATTAGTAGGTTGTATGCATCTAATAATTAGCTCATTTCTTCTTAATGTTTCCATTTATTGGCATATGGTTGGTCATAGTAGCCACTAATGATCATATGAATATCTGTGGTATCAATTTTGATGTCTCCTTTTCCACCTCTGATTTTGTTTATATGGATCTTCTCTCTTTTTTTCATAGTTAGCCTGGCTAATATTTTGTCGATTTTAACTTTCCAAAAAACCTTTTTTTTTTTCATTTTACTGATTTGTTTTCATTATTTTATTTATTCCAGTTTAATTTATTTATGCTATTATATTTATTATTTCTTTTCTTCTACAAATTTTGCATTTTGTTTGCTCTTACTTTTTCCAGTTCTTTAAAATGCACTGTCAGGTTACTTATTTGAAGTTTTTATTATTATTCAATGTAGACACTTAGAGCTATAAACTTACCACTTTCTACTGCTTTTGCTGTATCCTATAGTCTTTATTACGTTATATTTTCTTTATCTGCTGTTTAAATAAATTTTTCAATTTCCCTGTTAATTTGTTTTTGGAACCACTGGTTATTCAGGAGCATATCGTTTAATTTCCATGTGGTTGTATGCTTTCCAAAATTTCTCTTGTTATTGATTTCGGGTTTTATTCCATTGTGGTCTATAAAGATTTTTTTATTATTTCAAAATTTTTAAATGTTTTAAGACCTTTGTGAACTAACATATTGTTTATATTTGAGAATAATCTATGTGCTAAGGAAAAGAATGTGTTTTCTGTAGCCATTGGACGAAATGTTCTGTAAATACCTTTAGAACCTTTGGTCTATAGTGTGTATTAAGTTTGATGTTTGTTGATTTTCTGTCTGGAATATTTTTCCAATGCTGAAAGTGGAGTGTTGAAGCCTTCAACTGTTATTGTATTGGAGTCTGTCTCTCTCTTTAACTCTAATTTTTATAGTGATTTTGATTCCATTATCTGTTATTTGCTTTACATATCTGGGTGCTCCAGTGTTAGGTGTATATATATTTAAAATTGTTATATCCTCTAGCTGAATTGACCTCTTTATCATTACATGGTGACTATCTTTTTCTCTCTTTGTTTTTGTCTTGAAATCTATTTTGTCTGATATAAGTATAGCTACTCCTGCTCTTTTCTGGTTTCCATTGCCATGGAATATCTTTTTTCATCCCTTATTTTCAGTCCATGTGTGTCTTTATAGGTAAAGTGTGCTACTTGTAGGCAACAGATCATTTGGTCTTGCTTTTTTTTTTAATCATTTACATTCAATGTTATCATTGATTAACAACTTACTTTTGCCATTTTGTTGTTTGTTTTCTGGTTGTTTTGTGGTCACCTCTTTCTTGTTTCTTTCCTCCCTGTCTTATTTTAGTAAAAGTGATTTTCTCTGGTGATGTGCTTTTTCCCCCACTTTTTATTTGTTGTGTAACCATAGTCTGTTTTTTGGTTTTAGTTTACTGTGAGACTAGAAAATATTATTTTACAACCCATTATNTTTTTTTTTAATCATTTACATTCAATGTTATCATTGATTAACAACTTACTTTTGCCATTTTGTTGTTTGTTTTCTGGTTGTTTTGTGGTCACCTCTTTCTTGTTTCTTTCCTCCCTGTCTTATTTTAGTAAAAGTGATTTTCTCTGGTGATGTGCTTTTTCCCCCACTTTTTATTTGTTGTGTAACCATAGTCTGTTTTTTGGTTTTAGTTTACTGTGAGACTAGAAAATATTATTTTACAACCCATTATTTTAAGGTGATAAAAATGCTGTTAGCATAAATAAATAAATGAACAAACAAGTGCAAAAAAAACTAATACAAACTCCATTCCTTAACTTTGTCCTACTGCTTTTTAACATTTTGTTCTTTATATTTATATTTCATTGTACTTTATTTGTGTCATTATTTCTCCTTTATATTTGAATGCTTTTTCACCAGATACACTATTCCAGGGTAAAAAAAAATTCTTCAGCACGTTAAACATGTCATGCCACTCTCTCCTGTCCTGTAAGATTTCCACTGAAAAGTCAGCTGCCAGATGAATTGGAGGCCCATTGTTTGTTATTTGTTTCTTTTCTCTTGCTGCTTTAAGGATTTTTTCTTTATTCTTGATGTTTAGGTGTTTGAATCGCAAAGGTCTTGAGGTAGTCCTCTTTGGGTTTAGTCTGCTTGGTGTTCTATAACCTTCTTGTACTTGGATATTGGTATCTTTTCCTAGGTTTGAGGAGTACTCTGTTACCATCTTTTAAAATATGCTTACTATTTTTATCTCTTTCTCTACCTCATCTTGAAGGCCAATAACTCTTAAATCTTCGCTTTGGGAGGTATTTTCTAGATACTGAAGATGTGCTTCCTTGTGTTTTATTTTTTTCCTTTTGTCTCCTCTGACTGTGCATTTTCTAATAGCCTGTCTGTAAGCACACTCATTCTTTCTCCTGCTTGATCCATTCTGCTGTTAAAACACTGATGCGTGCTTCAGTCTGCCAATTACATGTTTTCAGTTCCAGAATTCCGGTTTCTTTTTCATTATTTCAGTTTCTTTGTTAAATTTATCTGATATAATTCTGAATTCCTTCTCTATGTTATTTTGACTGTTTTGAGTTTCCCTAACACAGATATTTTGAATTCTCTGTTTAAAGCGTGATATATCTCTTTTTCACTAGGATTTTTACCTGCTGCTTTATTTAGTTCCTTTGGTTTGGTGATGTTTTCCCAGGTAGTCTTGATACTTGTAGAGAGTCTTCTGTGTTCAGGGATTAAATAGATAGGTGTCTATCGTATTCTTTGCAGTGTGGGCATCTTTGTACTTGTTCTTCCTTAAAAGGCATTCCAGATATTCAAAGTACTTTGGTGTTGTGCTCTAAGCTGTATCTGCTTTAGGGGGCACCCCAACCTGAGTTGCACTGTGGTTCTTGCAGATTCATAGAGACGTACTGCCTTGATTGTCTTGGACAAGGTCTGGAAGAATTCTCTGGATAACCAGGTAGAGACTCTTGTTCTCTTCCCTTACTTTCTCCAAAACAAATGGAATATTTCTTCCTCTCTGTTCTGAGCCACCTGGAGATTGAGACAGAGTGACACAAGCACTCTTGTGGCCACCGTCACTAGGACTGTACTGGATCAGCTCTGAATTCAGCCCGGCACTGGGTCTTGTCCAAGGTCTGCTGTAACTACTCCCTGCCTACTGTCTATGTTTGGTCAAGGCCCTGGGGGCTATACAATCAGTAGGTGGCAAAACCAACCAAGTCTGTGTCCTTTCATTAAAGGCAATGAGTGGCGCCAGACCCTGGGAATGACCAGAGGTGCCAGAATCCGTTACCTGAGTCAATATCATTAGAAGTCTACCTGGTGTTCTAATGTATTACAGCTCAACTTGCACTGAAACCACAAGATGTATTCTTTTGCACTGTCTCTCTCCTTTCCAAAAGCAGAGAAGCATCATCCTGTGGCCACTGCCACCACAGGCTCACACAGACTACTGCTGATATTCTCTTACGGCCCAGAGGCACTTCTGTCAGTTGTGGTGATTGCTGCCTGGCCTGAGACTCACTTTTCAGGGAAGGCGGGTCCCTTTTGGCTCAGGACAGGTCCAGAAATGCCATCTAAGAGCCAAGCCCTGGAATTGAGGACCCCAAGAGCCCTTTTGCTCCTCTACATTCTTGCACCCAAGGTGGTCTCTAAGGTGAAGACAAATTTCTCTTTCCTTTCTGTTCCCTTCTCTCAAGCAGAAGGAGTCTTACCTCATAGCCACCAGAGCTGGAAATGTGTGATTCTCACCCAAAGCCAGTAAATCTCACAGGCTCAAGCAAGGCCCTTGATATGGTACTTAAATATCATTGTTGGTTTTTCAGTTGTCAAGGGCTCTTCAGATAGCAGGTGATAAATTCTTTCAAGACTGCATGCTCCCCTTAAAGACAGCATGTTTCCTCCTGGTCTAAGGTATGTAGAAATGTCATTCCAGATTTAGGGCCTAGAAAGTATACCTCAGGACTCTTACCAGTGCCCTATTCTGCAGTAGCTGAGCTGGTATGCAAGATGCAATAGAAAGTGGGAATGTTCTTCTCACTCTTTCCTCTCCTCACTTTAGGCAGAAGGAAGATGTATTTTTCGGAGCTTGGAGCTGTGCAACCTGGAATTAGTGAAAGGGTAATTGCAGAACTCTCTTAGCTACCCAGGCTGACATTCCAGTAGTTTGCATGGCTCCCCAAGTCTCTGGACCCATTTCAGCACTAGGACATGCCTAGGAGTTGCAATCTTTGTGGTCTAGACTGCCTTTCCAGTTTAATTTAGGCCCCAGAGCACTTTAGCCCTTGGTGGCAAGGCTAGCGTGAACTGAAGTTCCACCACTGGGATCAGAAATTTTCCTCTTGCTAGGACTGATTAAAATGCTCCCTCCATGGACAGGCATCAGCTGAGTTTGGTCCAGTTATGCTTCCTGTTATAATAGGGCAGCACTGAGTTAAACGACATACACTTGACGTGGTCTCCTATGTACAAAGGAATACTGTCAGCATGACAGTGTCACACTAGGGCATAGAGAAGGGGTAGCATCAGTGATTTAAGACTGTTTTTCCTATCTCTTCAATGCCTCTTTCAGCAATAGAAAGTTAAAACTGAGACTGAGTACTCACCTATTTTTGATTCTTATGAAGGTGGTTTTGCTTAAATGTAGATAGTTGTTAAATTGGTGTCCTTTTTGGGGGGATAATTGGTGGAGCATTCTATTCCACCATCTTGCTCCAGGTATTCCTGGGGATTACAATGTATTACAAGATTTGGGCAGGAACAAATATCCAAGCTATATCATTGCCCAAGTCTGAGATAGGTTCCAGGATTCTGCAATTTTAGCAAGCTCTTAAGTCATTCAGACATAGGTGTTTTTTGCTTTTGTTTTTTTATTTTGTTTTGTTTTGTTTTTGTTTGTTTTGTTTTACAACAGTTTAGGAAACATTGGTTTTGACAAAAAAGTTTCCAAATAATTTGTTATCTCAGTAATTTGTCTTATATATTCATTTTTAAGTTATGTGTTGTTTCAGATTTTTGTCACAAGTGATACGTTTATTACACTTAAACATAATTCTATCATTTTTAATATTTCATAT
>NW_016827130.1:5906-7548 GCF_001698545.2 Rhinopithecus bieti | reverse complement strand
TTTGAAAAAGAAGAAAGTAAAAGGAATAACTCTATTTCAAAACTTCTTATATAGGTACAGTCATCTAGACTGTATTGTGTTGACTGAGGGATAGACTTATATATCAGTGGAAGACAATAGAGAACCCAGATATAGCACCACACAAGTTCAGCCAACTAATTTTAAAATAGTAATAAAATATGAATAGCAACATAAATATAATAAACTATTAATAAAATTATATAACAAATTTCTAGATTTATAAAAAATTGTGAAGATATTACAGAGTTTTCATATAATCTGCAACCAGTTCCCCTCTTATTGACACTTTAGATGAGTATAGCACATTTGTTACAATTGATGGACAAATATTAATATTATTAACTAAAGTGCGCACTTAATTCAAATTTTAAAGTTTTACCAAATGTTTATTTCTAACCTGGGATGTCATCCAGAATACTATATTCCATTTAGTTATCATGCCTCCTTAGGGTCTTCTTGATTTTGACAGTTTCTCACTTGTTTTGATGACTTCGGCAGTTTTGAGGAGCACTGGTCAGGTATTTTCCAAAATGTCCTTCAACTGAGATTCATCTAATTGTTTTCTTGTAATTAGACTGGAGTTATGGTGCTGTAGTTTTCATGTGGTTTGTCCCTGCCAAAACTCATGCTGAAATTCGATTCCCCAGTGTAGCACCATTGGGTGGTGGGGCCCAGTGGGAGGTGTTTTGGTCATAGGGGTGGATACCTTATGAATGGATTAATGCCCTCCCATAGTGGTGAGTGAGTTCTCCCTCTCATGGGAATGGATTAGAGCCCATGAAAGCAGGTTGTTAAAAGAGTCTGGCTGCCTTGGCTTCTCTCTCTCTCTTGTTTTTTCTCTTACCATGTGATCTCTTTGTACCTGTCCACTCCCCTTCTGCTTTCCACTATGATGAGTGGAAGTAGCATGAGACTTTCACTAGAAGCTGAGTAGACACCAGCACTATGCTTCTTGAGCTTCCAAGCCTGCAGAATTGTGAACTAAATAAATAGACTTCTTTTCTTCACAAATTACCAAGCCTTAAGTATTCTATTATAGCAACACAAAATGGACTAAGACATATGGGTTTCTGGGAGGAAGACCATAGAGGTAAGGTGCACTTTCATCACATCATATCAAAGATACCTACTATCAATATGAGAGCACTGTTGATGTTGACCTTGAACCTGGCTAAGATAGTGTTTGTTAGGTTTCTCCACCGTAAAGTTACTCTTCCCCCTTTCTATACTTTACTCAGAAGAAAGTCACCACATGAAGGTCACACTTATGGAGTCAGACAGTTATATTCCACTTCATTTAGGGTGAAATATCTATATAAATTATTTGGAATTCTCTGCCTGGGATATTTATTTCTTTTTCTTCATTCATTCATTCATTCATTCACTGAGTTATACCAATATGGACTCATGGATAACTTTTTATACTTTAGAATATAATCTGATATTACTTTATTTTGTTGCTCAAAGCATTCCAGCTTTGGCCATTGGGAGCTGTTTTTCAGTTGTCTTTGTATCCCTTTAACACATCCCATCATTTTTGGTCCTCCCTCCCTTTTCCCTTCCCTTCCCTTCCCTTCCCTTGCCTTCCCTTTCCTTCCCTTGCCTTCCCTTGCCTTCCCTT
>NW_016827130.1:0-1831 GCF_001698545.2 Rhinopithecus bieti | reverse complement strand
TTTATGGAAGGATTTTTCATGTAAAAATAAATTTAGGATGATGAAAGAGACAAATGAACAACTTTTATTGAAAATAGAAAATTATGAAGTAAACAAGCGTAAAGAAATGAAAAATGAGACCACATGAATATAAAAGAACCAGTTAGAAATCCTGGACATGAAAAATAGTCATTTAAATAAAAAATTCAAAAGAACATAAACTTCGGGTTGCATATAGTCAGAGAGAACATATCAAATTGCAAGATAGAGTACTGAGAAATTCTAAATATAGCAAAGAGAACGATTTTTAAAAAATAGAATTATGACATATGAGCTATAGATTGAGAGGTTTCAACAAATATTCTATAGGAATTACAGAAGTGGTGAAGAGCATTGCAGAGAAGTAATGTTTGCTGATACAATAACTGAAAAACATCCATAATTGAATGCCTGAGTTCTCAGTTCTGTAGTACATGAGTATTAAACAGGATAAATGAAAATATACAGCTAGACACATCATAATATAACTGCAGAGCATTAAGGATTAAGATACTATCTTTAAAACTACCAGAAAATGTTGATTACCTATGAAAGAATCAATTAGACTCACAGTATATTTATCATCAGTAAAAAATAGTATTATCTTAAAGTGCTAGATAAAAATAATTTCAAGAGTGAGGGTAGATGAAAGTATTTTAGACATGCTCAGCCTGCTAGTTTACAGGTCAGAGAGGCTCACTAAAGGAAGTCTTGAAATACGTACTTAATAAGAAGAAAGGGCGAGTTTAGAATATAAGAACAGGTTGAAAGAGCATAGACATGGAATCAACCTAAATGCCCATCAAAGGTAGACTGGATAAAGCAAATGTGGTACATATACACCATGGAATAATATGCAGCTATAGAAAAGCACAAGATAATATCCTTTGCAGCAACATGGATGGAGTTGGAAGCCATTATCCTAAGTGAACTAATGCAGGAACAGAAAATCAAACACCACATGTTCTCACTTATAAGTGGGAGTTACACATTGAGTACACATGTGATCTGGTGTAGATCTGTGTCCCCACCCAAATCTCATGTTGAATTATAATTCGAATGTTTGAGGAGATGCCTGGTGTTAGGTGATTGGATCATGGGGGCAGATTTCTCTTCTGCTGTTCTCAAGGTAGTGACTGAGTTCTCATGAGATCTGGTTATTTAAAAGTGTGTAGCACCTCCACCTTTGTTCTATTTCTCCTGCTCCGGCCATGTAAGACCTGATTGCTTCCCCCACCTTCTACCATGATTGAAAGTTTCCTGAGGCCTCCCCAGCCATACTACCTATACATCCTGTGGAACTATGAGCCAATTAAACCTTTTTTTTTTAATAGAGTACTTAGTCTCAGGCATTTCTTTATAGCCGTGCAAGAACGGACTAATACAACATGGATACCTAATAATCAGTATCAGGTGCTGATTGAGTATCAATCAGTACAAAGAAGGGAATAATAGACACCAGGGCCTACTTGAGGGTGAAAGGTAGGAGGAGGGTGAGAATAAAAAAACTACCTGTCAGGTACCATGCTTATTACCTGGGGGATGAGGTCATCTGTACACCAAACCCCTCCAACATGTAATTTATCCATATAACAAACCTTCACATGTACCCCTGAAACTAAAAGTTAAAAAAACTAAAAATATATTATATAGTATATATTTAATTAATTGAATGTAAGAATTACTTTTTGTGTTTGAGAAAATACAAAATTAATGCTCAAGATAAAATGAAAAATATTATTTAGTTTGAGGTTATAATGTGCCAAGGTCTACATCATATTCAGTAGGTGAATGAAAATTCTAAATAATTTTA
>NW_016827129.1:0-683 GCF_001698545.2 Rhinopithecus bieti | reverse complement strand
TGGACACAGGGTGGGGAACATCACACACTGGGGCCTGTCATGGGCTGGGGAGTGGGGGAAGGGATAGCATTAGGAGATACACCTAATGTAAATGATGAGTTAACAGGTGCAGCACACCAAAGTGGCACATGTATACATTTGTAACAAACCTGCACATTGTGCACATGTACCCTAGAACTTAAAGTATAATAATAATAAAAAAAAGAAAATCTGAAAAAAATAAAGCTGGTAACAACTTAAAAAAAAAAAGAAACTGCCACAGCCATTGACATAAGGCAAGACCCTCCACCAGCAGAAAGACTATGACTCACTGAAGGCTCAGATGATGGTTAACATTTATTAGCAATAGAGTATTTTTAAATTAAGGTGTGTACATTTTTGGATTTAATGATATTGCATACTTATTAGAATGTAAACATAATTTTATATGTCCTGAAAACTTAAAATTTGTGTGATTCGCTCTACTGTAATTTTCACTTTATTCTAATGGTTTGGCACTAAACCCACAGTATCTCTGAGGTATGCGTGCAATTAACCATGGAAGGGCTTAAATTTACTACTTTTCTATTGTTTCTCCTTAGTCATCTATTCCTTAGATCGATTTTCTCTTTTCCTGCCTTCTCTTGGATTGAATGTTTTAAAAGATGATCCCTTGGTAGATTCTGGATACTAGCCTTTCATCA
>NW_016827128.1:6798-7980 GCF_001698545.2 Rhinopithecus bieti | reverse complement strand
CCTGCCTTGTGTCCTGCAAGCTGCCATCCCAGGCCAGCAGCCGTGGCTCCCAGGGCCGAGGAGACTGTGGCTGCTGCAGGGCCCAGCTAGCCTGCCTGGGACAACCAGGCCCTGGGCTGAATGGGGCCTTGTGCGGCCAACAGAGCCACCTTTCTCCACCCCCTGCTCCCCTCCCCTCCTGGGGAAACAGTGTGGCCTTTATCCCAGCCTGGCCCAAGGCTCCAAGTTGGAAGGGGGTTTCCCAATAGGGAGGTCGGGCTCCTGGCGACCAGTTGTCCAATCTGATTATGGGGCTTTTCTGGTGAACGCATGCCCCAGGGTCCTGGAGAAACCTCAGCCCTGGCCCAAGGGCCCTGTGGAGGTCACGCTCCTTGACAGGCAGCCCTGGGCCAGCCAAGCCCCAGCCCACAGGGGCTTCTGACCCTCCCCTCCATGTAGGATGGGCATTGGAGGCTGCGGCTCTTCCTGAGGAAAGGGGAAAGAGGAGACCCTGGCCCTCAGGGCCTCAGAGGGAGGCTCTGCCCAGCTGCAACCCAGGAGCAGGCTAGGGCTTGCCCTGCCAGGCTAGGAGAGCTTGAAGGGGTGGGAAGGAGACAGGGCAGCTTAGGGGGCCTCAGAATCTCCCTCCCCTCCCAGCCCAACCAAACCAGTGTCCAGAGAAAGCAAATATTTGCAAAGTCCACAGAGGCTGAAGCAAGAGTGGGGAAGCTGTGGGTGGGCTATTCCCAAACGGGCACAGCTCAGGGTGAAGGGGCCTGGGAAGCTGTTCCCAGCCATCCCGAGGAGTGGACTCATGCCACCCTTGCCTGGGGTACCACGAGGGGTCTTCTAAAAGGGGCACTCTGCCACCGCCTGGACCCCACCCCACCCAGCCTTGAAACCTTGATAAGACCTCCCTTTAGGGAGCAGAGAAGTTGCTAGGGGTGGAGGGGGCTCCAGAGCCAGCTGTCCTGGCACCCAGGAACCTTCTTAGCCCCTGAGCAGCCCTTGGGCAATCGCAGAGATTAAAGGCTGTCCCCATGGGGAGGGGACAAGATGAGGCACAGGGGAGGCCAGGCCATATCCCCTTAGCAGATGGACCTAGGTGCCTCAGTCTCTAAGGACCTGGACCTGCCCCCCTCCCCACGGTAACCACATAAAGGACCCCAGAGACAAGGAACATACGTCTTTTTTTTTTTTTTT
>NW_016827128.1:0-3039 GCF_001698545.2 Rhinopithecus bieti | reverse complement strand
GGGGGCGCGGCGCGGGCAGCTAGCGGCGCAGCCTCGGCGCGGGGACTGACGGCGGCGGTAATCCGAGCCGCCGAGGCTCGGGCGTCACGTGGGCGCGGCGGAGGGGGGACCGCGGGGAGGGAGGGAAGGAGGGCGGGCCGCGCGGGAGGGGGCTGTGGGAACGGCCGCGCGGGCGCAGGCCCATTCACGGCCAGAAACCAGGGCTTTGAAATCCGAGCTCGGGCGCTGCCAGACTGGTCCGGCGAGCTGGGCCGACGGGCTCCGGCGCCACCGCGGGTCGGGGGGCGGTGCTGGGGCGGGGCCAGCCCTGCCCACTCGAGCGCGGGACGGGTGGCTGGGTCTCGGCTCCTGGGTAGGCGCTCCATGACACCTTCCGGCCTTTGGCCTGGGGCGGGGGGCTTCCCGCGCTTCCAAAGACGGGCAGTGGATACAGTGGCGGGATTTGGTCGGTGTATCGGCTGAATGGGATACACTACACAGAACAGGGCGCGGGGTATCGTGGGACCGCCCGCTTTAGGACGTTTCATCGCATGCCCAGACCATCCTCCTTAAGTTCTGACCCTTCCAAGTTTCTTGGCTCCTTTTCCAAGTGGTGCCGATGCCACCCAGATGGGGTGCCCGAGGCTGGGCTTTTGGGGGGCAGTGGTGGTCTCCTGGGCCCTGGACAACCTCTGTCCTCGCGGGTGGGGGCTCATGTCGGACCAGCAGAACAGAGCTGGGCTGTCCCTGGTCTCTGTTGCCTGAGTCCACAGTGGATGTGATGCACACACGTGCATGGGGTAGCAATGTCAAGTGCAGCCTGTCCTGGACACTCCAGGCAGGGAAACCCATCCTGGGGGGCAGCATGATGGTTGGGGGGCGCACTCTGGGGGAAGAACAGGCATAAGCTCCTTTTCCCCTACTCCATGGGCGGCAGGGAGCCAATTACAAGCTCATTTGGAGACCAAGCCCCAGGTGGTACCCCTGCGGGTGAGGAGGAGCGCTTTCAGCTGAAGCAGTGGTTGGGGCACCTGCCCCTCCCTGGACTGCTCTGGGCTTTTCCTCCCCTTGCGCAGTGATCTGCAAAGTGTTCTGCAGTGTGCACTGCCCTTTCATCCAGGAACTCCTGGGGCTCAGCTCCCATCTCCCCAGTGGGGAACTCCCATTGCTCCAGGGAGTCAGGAAGAGAAAGGCAGATGAGGGGCTTGGGGAAGGCAGGGTTCAGGATTCCAGGGCAGGCGGTGCGTGGTGCGCTCTAGGAGGGTGCAGGTTCCAGAGGTGGGGACCTAGGCTCTAGGCCCATGACTCCATTCAGGTGAGTGCAGGGACCAGGCCCTGGGTCAGCCAGTACTCCTTGGGGCCATAATGAGACCCCATCTCCAGGACAGAGGGTGAGGCCCCCGGGCAACTGCAGATGTCAGCTGGGAAGGAGCAGGTCGGCTCGGGTTGAGGATTTTCTCTTATTTCTTTATTGGGGTGGGGGTGGGGTGCAACATTCAGATCTTTGTGCTGGTGCCTACGTGCATACAAGTACACACACACACACAGGTATGTGTTCACGTATGTATACATATACACAGAAGGCCAGAGCTCTGGTGTGCTGGAGGAGAGGCAAGCTCTTTTCCAAGAGGGTATTAGAAAGAGGTTGATTCCAGAGAATGAGTGGTGTCTGAGGCTGTAGCCCCCCACAGGGTGGGCAGCCAGCTCTGTGTGAATGCTAGGGTGCAGCTGACAGCGCTGAAGGCCTGAGGGCTGGACTCTGAGAGGAGCTTGGGCAGACAGAGCAGCCTCCAGCCCCAACAGTGCCCTGGGCTGGCAGTCAGGCCCAGCCCTGGTCCTGAGAGGCAGGTCCTTGAGCTCCTCGGGAGGGCGTGACAACCCTGAGTGCTTCATGGGACCACTCGGTGGGCCCTCCTCTCTGCCAGGCCTGTCAGAGGACGACCCTCCGGTCCAGGTGGTCCGCACGCCCGCTCCGCTGGTGCCGCACTTCCAGGTGCTTATTCTGGACCTTCTCAAAGTGCTGCAGCAGCTCTGCGTAGTCGATGCTAGGGGAGTCGGCTTTCTGGGACTTGGGGCTGCCTTTAGACTGTCTCTGGGAAGAGGGAGCAGAAATGCTCAGGGTCAGGGGATCGGCTCATGGAGGGGTTACTGCTGGAGGGCAGTGGGGTCAGGGGCAGAGCCACAGGCTGTGGGCTCAGCCTCTGGGCGTCTCAGGCCTGGCAACTCTTCCCTCACAGCCAGCCCCAGAGCTGGGAAGCCCCGGAACATCCCTGTCTTCTGCAGTTGGTGGCAACAGCCAACACTGCTGCTTGACTATTGCCCTCGGCCTGTGGGCTGGCGATGGCGCCCAGAGCAGGCATCGCATTGGGAAGCATTTCCTGTTTACGAGTGGCTCCCTTTGGGGTGAAAGCCAGGGCTCGCAGCCAGCCAGGAAGCCAGCTGGGGCCTGGAACAGGGTCGGGGAGAAGGGGAGGTGGCAGCTTGGCCCTTTCTCTGAGGCAGGGCTAGGACTGGGGAGAACGGGAACTGCTGAAGAGCCTCTGCTGGGCCCTCCACTTGGCAGGATATTTGTTTTGAGTGTTGGGGCCCTGAGGCCTGCAGTCACTCACTGTCCCTGGGAGAAGGAAAGCCGGTCTCACCACTGGACATGCCTTCAGCTCCGCCATTCCTGTTGCTGCCCTCCTCTCCAGTTGCTCTGTACAGCAACACAGGTTGTGTATTGCACAGCTAGTGTGCATGATGCTCCCTATAATCGTGCAATTCGGTAGCCTTGCTGCCCTTGTCAAGCCCAGTGCTTAGCTTGCCCCTGGGGATGAGATCCCCTTGGGCTCCTGTCCCATTCCTACTCACCCTCCAGCAGTGTCTCATGAAACGTTCTGCTCCCTCCCTTTGGCCTCACTGGTTTGGAGGAGATGTGTGTGGGCTAGGAAGCATCTGTTTCCAGGCCCTGAGGCCTGGCGACCCTGGAAAGGGGTCTCGGGAAGATTGTGGGCTGCTCAGCTAAGCAGAGAATCCTGGGGCCCTTCAAGTTCATGAAAAGATGCCAATTGGTGGGGTGGG
>NW_016827127.1:0-2054 GCF_001698545.2 Rhinopithecus bieti | reverse complement strand
ACCTTATACTCTTTTTAAATTTTTAACTTTTTAACTCTTTAGTAATAACACAACTTAAAACACACATTGTACAGCTGTACAAAATATTTTATTTCTTTATATCCTTATTCTATAAGCCTTTTCCTATTTAAAATTTTATTGTATTTTTTTACTTTTTAAACTTTTTTGTTAAAAATTAAGACACAAGCACACACATTAGTCTAGGCCTCCACAGGGTCAGGATCATCAGTATCACTGTCTTCCACATCCACATCTTATCCCACTTGAAGGTCTTCGGGGACAATAACATGCATGGAGCTGTCATCTGCTATTATAACAATGCTTTCTTCTGTACTACCTCCAGAAGAACTCGCTTGAAGCTATTTTATAGTTAATTTTTTTCATAAGTAGAAGGAGTTTACTCCAGAATGACTATAAATAGTAAATACATTATTAGCCAGCATCATAGTCATTTGTTACCATTTTCAAGTATTATGTACAATATATAATTGTATGTACTATACTTTTATATGACCAGCAGTGCAGGTTTGTTTACTCCAGTATTGCCACAAACATGTGAGTAATGTGTTATACTGTGATGCTATGATGTCACTAGGCAATAGAAACTTTTCAGCTCCTAATCTTATGGGACCATCATTGTATACGCGGTCTATTGTTGACTGAAACTTCATTATGCGTGCATGTATTTGTAAGTCTCCTGAAACGGAACATGATACATGCATTTGTGATATTTGACTACAGTACCCTTTTTCAAGAGATATTTTACTGACTTAACAACTTCCTAGTCATTGGTCTTATTTATACCCTCTGAATCAACACGTAAGTCTCCTCCATATAACAGGCCAACTAATACATGAAGAAAGACAGTAAATGGTTTCCCGTGGGACTTCTCTTTTCCAGAATAAACATGTCTTGTTTCTTCATCTGTTTGCCATAGAAAATGGATTTGAGGCCGGGCGCGGTGGCTCAAGCCTGTAATCCCAGCACTTTGGGAGGTCAAGACGGGTGGATCACGAGGTCAGGAGATCGAGACCATCCTGGTCTACACGGTGAAACCCCGTCTCTACTAAAAAATACAAAAAACTAGCCGGGCGAGATGGCGGGCACTTGTAGTCCCAGCTACTCGGGAGGCTGAGGCAGGAGAATGGCGTAAACCCGGGAGGCGGAGCTTGCAGTGAGCCGAGATCGCACCACTGCACTCCAGCCTGGGAGACAGAGCGAGACTCCGTCTCAAAAAAAAAAAAAAAAAAAAAAAAAAATGGATTTGAGTCTGCATCATCTTCCTCTGAAAATACAGTGACCTATGCTGAGTGCAATACTTTGTGTTTGGTCTGACAAGTGCAAAACTGATCAGGATTATCGGCTTCCTTGTTTTAAAGACAATACATATGTTAATGTGGTCTAAGACATCCCTGGGTTTTGAATCAGTTTTTCTGAGGATAAATCAAACAATCAACATTAATGTATTTTGAACTTTTAAGAGAAAAAAGCTAAATGCTTCTAAGAGACAATTATTTTCTTATATGCTATCCAACTCAAAAAGGTGAGTCAAAGCAAGCCACTAACTCCAGTAACCGGAAGGCAGTCTAATTTAGAAGAATAAGCAGTTGGAAGGTAATATAGCAGGACACAAAGCTTCTAATCCAAGTCTAATCAAATTACCAAGCATTCCATAATCATCTTCTATGTATTTCTTGTACTGGGCGGCAAGGTAATATAATACTGAGAACTCTACATGGATTCAGCTGGCAAGTAGATTTTATCTCACTTGCCAAATCCAGTCCATTAGAAGATATCACTTAAAGTAAGAATCTGACCTGTAGGAAAGATACTATTATAGATTAGTTATGTCTGCCACATATTAGGTAACAGGAAGTAGTGGCAGAGAATTTGCCAGTGCTCATCAAAGTATTTGGAAGCCTAATGGACCCTAAATGATGATACCAGAACTAGATTATTTTCTTTTTTGCCCATGACACAGCCCTCAGGGGATCCTGAGAACACGTGCCCCTAAAATTAGAATTTTTTTAAATGTGAAAACAAAATAAAGGAGA
>NW_016827126.1:0-685 GCF_001698545.2 Rhinopithecus bieti | reverse complement strand
CTTCCTAGTAACCTAGCCAATGGCAATCAGATACTTTGATATACAGGGACAAAATAGTTTATTTTCAAGATACACTTTAATGAGTTTGTGATTTTAGCCATTTTCCAATACTAGTGTATTAATTTCATATTTCTAAATTTTTGATTGACTATGCAGTGTGAGTTTGTTTTACAATAGTGGAAAACTTTTTAAAAAATAAATATACAATATGTTGTTTAACATTAGTTTTAGAATGATAGTTTTCATGCAGAATTAGCTCCTTAGCTAAAAGTTTTGTGACTTTTTTTTTTCTTCCAGGCACTGATTTCTATTCTAGACATTATATCTGAGATTATGATGCCAATTGTATTAATAGTTGATATTTCTTTTATCTTAAAAATCTTGGAACACAAATGCAGTTACTTTTCCATTACTGAATACTCATTTGATCATTTTTTACAATATTACTTGAAACATTTAAGAGTTATAATAAAGCTCAAGAATGGAGGAGACCAAAATGAATTATACATAGCAACTCACTTATTGTCTTGAGATTTTTATGAACATTTCCAATGTGACCTTCTGTGTAGATGAAAAAGTAACACTCACAAATCTGGAATAGTCTTTACCTCAAGGGAAACATGTCAAAAAATATTATGTGCAAAGTTGAGCTTGGCTTTAGAAATCTTACACAATTTCTAAGTTA
>NW_016827125.1:4357-8175 GCF_001698545.2 Rhinopithecus bieti | reverse complement strand
TGAAGTCCAACTTAAAGAAATCAAAACATGGCCGGGCACAGTAGCTCATGCCTGTAATCCCAGCACTTTGGGAGGCTGAGGCAGGTGGATCACTTGAGGTCAGGAGTTTAAGACCAGCCTGGCCAATGTGGTGAAATCCCGTCTCTACTAAAATCACAAAAATTAGCCAGGCATGGTAGTGCATGCCTGTAATCCCAGCTACTTGGGAGGCTGAGGTATGAGAATTGCTTGAACCTGGGAGGTGGAGGTTGCAGTGAGTTGAGATTGCCACTGCACTCCAGCCTGGGTGACAGAGCGAGACTCCATCTCAAAATAAAAAACATGATACAGGATATGAAAGAAAAATTCTTCAGTGAAATAGATAACATAAATAAAAATCAATCACAACTTCTGTAAATCAGGGACACAGAGAAAAGCAAAATGCCCTGGAAAGTCTCAGCAATAGAATCAAACAAGCAGAAGAAAGAACTTCAGAGCTTGAAGACAAGGCTTTCGAATTAACCCACTCCATCAGAGACAAAGAAAAAAGAATTTAAAAAATGAACAAAACCTCTGTATTAGGGTTCTCTTAGAAAGACAGAACTAATAGGGTATATATTTAAAGTTAATACTTAATAAACTCCCTTATATATACATATATACATAGATATATATAGTGGGATCACAAGGTCCCACAATAGACTATTTGCAAGCTGAGGAGCAAGAAGAGCCAGTCCGAGTCCCCAAACTGAAGAACTTGGAATCCAATGTTCGAGGACAGGAAACATTCAGCACGAGAGAAAGATGTAGACTGGGAGCCTAGGCCTGTCTCTCCTTTTCATGTTTTTCTACCTGCTTTATAGTCACTGGAAACTGATTAGATTGTGCCCACCAGATTAAGGGTGGATTTGCCTTCCCCAGCCCACTGACTCAAATGTTAATCTCTTTTGGCAACACCCACACAGACACACCCAAGATTAATCCTTTGTATCCCTCAATTCAATCAAGTTGACACTTAGTATTAACCATCACAAGTCTACCCCTTGTCAACTTGAACCCATACACATCTCCTGAGATCATTCATAATCTTCAAATAAAGACAACGGGGTCATAATTACACCTAACATAATACAACTATCCTTTGTACGACTGGAATCGCACCAATCCCCAACTCAAATACTATTACATAAAGTTAACACTTAAATGCTCATATGAAGTCAGTAAGTCTTATGTCACATGATGAAGGACAAGGAAATAAAATGAAGCTATTTTCTTAGTACATGTATATAAATGCACCCACGTGTTTTTAACAAAAGAAGTAGGAAATATTCATGACAGTTACAGTCCCCGTTTCTGCAGCTGGTCTCATGGTCGTAGTTGGTATTGATGACTACCTTCTTCTACTACCCACTCTGCATTCCCTTTGCCTTCAGCAAGCACCTCAGTAGGTCATGGCTTTTTTCCTTGTGGAGTGACCCAAACCTTCATTCCTGAAGGGTCTGGGTCATTCATAGTCCTGCCTGGATTGGGCTGTTATAGTTTCCCATTGACCTTAATCACAAGGTATGGTAATACTAAGAGACACCCTAATGGATCTCCTGTATTCCATGCGTACTCTTCCTTACTGCCATTGTGGAGCAGTAGATTTATTTCATCTTGATAGCCCGGGTCAATCACCGCAACAAACACTGTAACTCCCCTTTTAGCCTGTTGACTTAAGGGTAGAAGGAGCCCAAAGTGTCCGGGTGGCAATCTTAACTTCCAGTTTAATGGAATCATTGTTGTGTCTCCTGGTGGCAGCATTCCTCCCTCTGGAACTAAGACCTCTAGCCCAGCAGAATGTAATGCTGTGGGAACAGGAGGCAAAAATTTTGCTAGTGGATCACTAGGGGTGATGGTGAGTGGTGCCACTTCCACATCCATCCCTTGATTCCTGGACCCCTGAATTCTGGCTATGGGAGAAACAGTACCATGTATTGGATGCTGATTCAGAGCATACACAGCCTTCTGGAGAACTTTGCCCCAGCCCTGTATGGTGTTGTCACCTAGTTGGCATTGTGATTGTGACTTCAAAAGGCCATTCCACCGTTCTGTCAATCCAGCTGCTTCAGGATTATGGGAAAAATGGTAAGACCAGTGAACTCCATGAGCATGAGCCTACTGCCACACTTCTTTAGCCGTAAAGTGAGTGCCTCGGTTAGAGGCAATGCTGTGTAGAATACCATGACGGTGGATAAGGCATTCAATGAGTCCACGGATGGTGGTCTTCGCAGAAGCATTAGGTGGAGGATAGGCAAACCCGTATCTATAGTAAGTGCCTATTCCAGTGAGGACAAACCTCTGCGCTTTCCATAATGGAAGAGGTCCAATATAATCAACCTGCCACCAGGTGGCTAGCTGATCATCCCAAAGAATGGTGCCATATCGAGGCCAAATGGGAGAGTTGAACGGGGATGTGGTGGGAATCACCACCCCTGCGTCTTTCAAGACCTTGATGGTGGCACTAATCTCTGCAATCCCTCCAGGGATGCAATATTGTTTTTGATTTACTATTTTTCTAGGTAGAGGCAGCTCTAATGGCTTCCATTTGGCCTTTCTTACCATAGTAGCCCTCACCTTACTAGTCAGGGAGCCAATGTGAGGGTTCTGCCAGCTGCTAAGTATGTCTATGCATTCTGGCACTGGGGAAATGACCACAGGATGAGTCTGGGGACCCACTGGACCCACTGTAAGTCTGACCTGAGCTAAAACTCCATTGATTACCTGACTTCCATAAGCTCCTACTTGATGTTTTGGGTCCCCTGGAATCAAGGTCAGCTCAGAGCCAGTGTCCAGTAGTCCCCGAAGTGTCTGATCATTTCCCTTTCCCCAGTGCACAGTTACCCTGGTAAAAGGCCAGAGGTCTCCTTGGGGAAGGATGGGAGAAAGATTCACTGCATAAATTGTCAGTAATATAGTGGGGTCCTTCCTCAAGGGGACCTAGCCTCCCCTTCATTCAAGGGGTTCTGGGTCTATAAACTGGCTCAAGTCTGGAAATTGATTGAAGGGCCGTGATTCAAATTAGTTTTTTGTCCATTTGACCTAGAAGTTTTCTGTTTGTATAATTTAAGTAGGAATGCAGTAGACTTCCAATCAATTTCACTTCTAGGAACACCATGATTAATTAGCCAGTGTCAGAGCACTCCACGAGTCATACTATTCTGATTGTTGCTTTGCCTCTGCTGTCCATTTTGGTAACTATGCCCACCTTGCCTTTGACAGTTGAGTGCTGTCACTTGGCCCCTGCCACCTCGGGATCCAATTATTCCCATTGTATTTGAATTTTGTAGTTGAGTGACTATGGTTCCCACCGTTAGATCTGACATACAGAGAAGAGCAATTACAGGGCTATTCAAAGATGCAGGTGCTGCCCTCACAAATCTATTTTGCAAGGCATCAGTCAAGGGTATATATTCCGGACCCTCCCAGCTGCGATGAGTAAGTCTAAAGTAACTAATCCACTCCACCATCCCAATCTCCCTAAGCCTTTGGATCCCTTCCTCTACATTAAACCGAGAAAGATCAGGCATTTCCAGCTCACTCATGGTGGACCATCTTTTAATCCATATTTCAGCTAACCAAGCAAATAAACTATTATAACATTTTTTAACTCCCCAAACTGCAACATTAAAAGCAGAGTCCCTACTTAGTGGGCCCAAATCAATAAATTCAGCCTGACCCAACTCTATGTTTCTTCCACCATTATCTGATACCCTTAATATCTATTCCCATGCTTGTTCTCCAGGTTTCTGTTTATATTAATTAGAGAACTCAAACAGTTCTTTTCCAGTGTAGCACAC
>NW_016827125.1:0-2451 GCF_001698545.2 Rhinopithecus bieti | reverse complement strand
TATGCTTATATCAGACAAAACAAACTTTAGAGCAATAGCAGTTTAAAAAGACAAAGAGCAACATTATATGATGATAGAAGGACTAGTCCAACAGGAAAATATCACAATTGTAAATATATATACACCTAACACTATACTTCAAAATTTATAAAACAATTACTACTAGACCTGATAAATGAGATAGACAGCAACATAATAATAGCAAGGGACTTTAATACCCTACTGACAGCACTAGACAGGTCACCAAGACAGAAAGTCAACAAAGAAACAATGGACTTAAAATATACCCTTCAACAAATAGACTTAACAGATATATACAGATCATTTTACCCAACAACTGCAGAATATACATTCTATTCATCAGCACATGGAACATTCTCTAGATAGACCATATGATAGGCCATAAAAAACTCAACAAACTTAAGAAAATTGAAATTATAGCAAGTACTTTCTCAGACCACAGTGGAATAAAATTGGAAATCAACTCCAAAAGCAACCCTCAAAGCCATGCAAATACATGAAAATTAAGTAACCTGCTCCTGAATGATCGTTGGGTCAACAATGAAATTAAAATGGAAATTTTAAAATTCTTTGAACTGAACTATAATAGTGACACAACCTATCAAAACTCCTGGGATAGATCAAAAGTAGTGCTGACATTAAATGCCTACATCAAAAGTCTGAAAGAATACAAATAGACAATCTAAGGTCACACCTCACAGAACTGGAGAAACAAGAACAATCCAAACCCAAATCCAGCAAAAGGAAAGAAATAACAAAGATCAGAGCAGAACTAAATGAAATTGAAACAACAATAAAAAAATACAAAAGATAAATGAAACAAAAGCTGGTTCTTTGAAAACGTTAATAAAATTGATAGACCGTTAGTGAGATTAACCAAGAAAAGAAGAGAGACAATCCAGATAAGCTCAATTATAAATGAAATGGGACATATTACAACTGATACCACAGAAATACAAAATATCATTCAAGGCTATATGAATACCTTTATGTGCATAAACTAGAAAACCTAGAGTAGATGGATAAATTCTAAGAGATAATTGAAATGGTAATTTAAAATTGCCAACAAGCAAAGAATCCAGGATCATACAGATTCACAGCTGAATTCTATCAGACATTCAAAGAAGAATTGGTACTAATCCTATGGAAACTATTCCAAAAGATAGAGAAAGAGGGAATCCTCTCTGAATGATTCTATGAAGCCAGTATCACCCTAATGCCAAAGCCAGCAAAGGACATAACAAAACAAGAAAACTACAGACCAATATCCCTGATAGATGCAAAATCCTCAACAAAATACTAGCAAACTGAATCCAAGAGAATATCAAAAGATAATCCATCATGCTCAAGATGGTTTCATACGAGGGTCGCAAGGATGGTTTAATGTACGTACGTTGCCGGGCATGGTGGTTCATGCCTGTAATCCCAACACTTTGGGAGGCTGAGGCAGACGGATCACCTGAGGTCGGGAGTTCAAGACCAGCCTGACCAACATGGAGAAACCCCGCCTCTACTAAAATACAAAAGTTAGCTGAGCGTGGTGGCACATGCCTGTAATCCCAGCCACTCGGGAGGCTGAGGCAGGAGAATCACTTGAACCCGGGAGGCAGAGGTTGTGGTGAGCTGAGATCACGCCATTGCACTCCAGCCTGGGCAAAAGAGTAAAATCTGTTTCAAAAAAAAAAGAAAAGAAAACAGAAAAGAAAAAAACGTAAGTCAATAAATGTGATACATCAGATAAACAGAATTAAAAAAACAAAATCGCACGATCATCTCAATAAATGCAGAAAAGCATTTGACAAAATCCATCATCCCTTTATGTTCAAAACCCTCAGCAAAATCAGCAAATAGGGGACATACCTTAAGGTAATAAAGGCTATCTGTGACAAACCCATAGCCAACATTATACTGAATGGGGAAATGTTGAAAGCATTCTTCCTGAGAACTGAAACAAGATGAGGATGCCCACTTTCACTGTTTCTATTCAACATAGTACTGGAAGTCCTAGCCAGAGCAACCAGACAAGAGAAAGAAATAAAGACATCCAGATTCGTAGAGAGGAAATCAGACTGTCACTGTTGACTGATTATATCGTCATATACCTAGAAAAGCATAAAGACTCATCCAAAACCTCCTAGAACTGGTAAATTAATTCAGCAAAGTTTCAGAATACAAAATTAATGTACACAAATCAGTAGGTCTGCTATACACCAACAGCAACCAAACTGAGAATCAAATCAAGAACTCAACCCCTTTCACAATAGCTGCAAAAAATAAAATAAAATACTTAGGAATATAACTAACCAAGCACGTGAAAGACCTCTATGAGGAAAACTACAAAACACTGCTGAATGAAACAATAAATGACACAAACAAATGGCAACACATTCCATGCTCATGGATGGGTAGAATCAATATTGTGAAAATAAC
>NW_016827124.1:0-771 GCF_001698545.2 Rhinopithecus bieti | reverse complement strand
TCTCCGGCATGAATTGTTTTATGTACAGTTAGGGTTGAGACCTTACTAAAGGCTTTGCCACATTCTTCACATTTGTAGGGTTTCTCTCCAGCATGACTTCTCTTATGTTCAATAAGGCTTGAGGGCCAGCTGAAGGCTTTGCCACATTCTTCACATTTGTAGGGTTTCTCTCCAGTATGAATTCTCTTATAATAAGTAAGGGTTGAGGACCAGTTAAAGGCTTTGCCATCTTCTTCACATTTGTAGGAATTCTCTCTAGTATAAATTCTTTT
Source organism: Rhinopithecus bieti (assembly GCF_001698545.2). Taxonomy (NCBI): domain Eukaryota; kingdom Metazoa; phylum Chordata; class Mammalia; order Primates; family Cercopithecidae; genus Rhinopithecus; species Rhinopithecus bieti. Next base: position 499 of record NW_016827124.1, on the reverse strand, counting down.
ATGTTGACCTAGGTGTGAACGCATGCAAAATGATCTGACATATTCCTTACATTTCAAAAGCTTTTTTCCAGTATGCCTTATCTTATGTCTTTTTGAATTTGAACATTTATGAAAGACGTTTGCATATTTGCCACATTGAAATACTTTGCTCTGTGTAGTTGTCAAACTCTGGTTAAGCTTATTATAACCTTTTTTGTGCACCTTACACTCATCCACATTGGTACAACCGATTTTTAACTGTAAATTCTCAGATCCACATTTTTCATATCTTCTCAATATCACTTTTCGGAGAGAATCTTCTATGCGCTGCTCTGGCCAAAGGTGTTGAGCAAAATGAGAACATACAACTGAAAAGAAATAAAAATAACAAATTAGTCCACTTATTAGACTCAGATAAATAGTTTCCAAATCTAACCTATACAATTATTCAAACTACATAAGCAAGATGACATTGCAATATGACACAGACCCTAATTCTTCACAGACATATAAATGTAAT
>NW_016827123.1:0-1537 GCF_001698545.2 Rhinopithecus bieti | reverse complement strand
CAATGGTTTACTATAAAAACATGTTATGTTGCTCAAAGATACTATGGGGACAGAATATGACAGAGGTGAGAAGAATGGAAGTAGTTATTTGCTTATATAATCTGATGTCAGTCAACCTTCTCCAATGAAAAATTATAATTCTTAGAATTGACTCCAGCTTAACCTCTAATCCACCCTATTTTAAGATTCACTATTTTGGAAACTGGAAAAAATTTTGGAAGGCACTTGCCGTAATTCAGGCCAAATCTGTCAAGAACTGAAAATAGGAGATAAAATTAGGGATAGACATAAGGAATGAAACCAAGAAAGTTAATGAAAGAAGAGAAGACAGGATTTGGCATTCCAAAAATTTGCATTGGTGTAGCTAAGAGATTAGCATTAAGCTAAAGGAAATATTTTTTCCCTTGATTACAAAATTTAAAAAGCTCCCCAGAATATTGTGACATTCAAGTCTTGGATTGTATCCTAGAAATAAAGGACAGCTTTTACAGCAGTCACATAATAGTAATAAAAGAAGATATTATTGCTGAGCTATCACTCTGTTCCAAGTCTGTGTAGTCTTTTTGAATTCTCAAAACAACTCTATGATGCAGTCACTACTATTACTCTCTATTGTAGGTGAAGAAACAAGGCTTAGAGAGGTCTAGTAATTTTCCTAAAATCAGAGAGCTGCTAAATGTCAGAGGCAGGATTTGATTCTGGGCCAGGCCTGCTCCAAAGGCACTAAACTGCAGTTGTCACACTTCTCAAGTCACATCAGAAGGTTGGCTCAAATGGAGATGGTGATGCTCCACCCTTCATGAATTATTCAATTTTCTCAACTTAATTTTTATGTGATTTAAAGGCTTTATTTGCATGCAAGTTTTTCAAGTAACAACAGCAACTAATTTAACAAGAACATTTATTGAGAACTTACTGGGTGCCAGAGACTATTCTAGGTACTTTTTCTAAATATTTTTTAAACTTTGCAGTCATCCTCTGATGTAAGCATTAATCATCATCATCATCATCATCATCACCACCACCACCATCACCAATACTACCATCATCATCATTATCTATGCTTACCAAATAAGGAAATTGAGGCACAGTGAGGTAACTGTCATTGCCAAGGGTTAATTCACAGTTAGTGGTGGTACCAGCATTTAAACCCCGGCAGGCTGATCACCAAACGTGTGCTGTGTAACATACAGGGGCAAATAATATCCTGCCAGAATTCTATCTCTAGTTTTCTGTTTTAATTTTGAAATTAAATTTTGGCTTGTTAGTTTCAGTATATTATTCCAGCCTGTCAAGGTTTTAACTTTGATTCTCTCATTCATCTATTATATTAGGTAGCCTGCACAGGTTTCTACCATCTGCAAATATGAGGTTTGAATTGCACTTTTTTTTTTTTTGCAACAAAATTGAATTATAAACATTATTAAAGCCAAAATATACATAGATACTCACACATAAGGCCATGGATGATTTGTTCTTTGATATAATCATGAATTATTTTTATTCCGTATTAATTATCTGGCAAATTTATGTATTT
>NW_016827122.1:0-1100 GCF_001698545.2 Rhinopithecus bieti | reverse complement strand
TACATTTTTCGGAAATCACCTGCAAATAGCAAAAGTGTTTCTCTCACAGAATAACATGTAATAAGACAATAAATAGATGGTAACTTCACACTGTTTTTTGACTACTCACCTGCACAAGAAAACACCAATGACCACCAAAGGAAATAAATAATTTATAATCAAAAAGGGGTAGTATTTATACAGGCAAATACCACCTAGCTTTTATAGGCAATAAAAAAGTCTGATTTATAAATGTATTTTAACTTGGTTCAAGTGAAACCCAATTTTTTAAAAAATTAAACACCACTTGATCATAAAAGGTATAGAGTTGAAAATTACCAAATATGAAGATTAGAAGTGAAAAAAATTAAATAATCGAGGAGTATCTATATGAAAAAAGATTCCCCAGTAAAATGGAGTTGAATACAACAAAATTCTGACCCATAAAACATTAAATATATACAGATGTATCATAAAACAATCCTTTAAATAACTGCAGTTTTTAACTGTGACTATGTACTTACTGAAGAGCCAGGATTTTTAATCTTTGCCATGCAATGTAAAGCAGTAAAAGAAAATGCGTCTCAATAATTAATAAAATGCTCTAATGAAAATGAGCCATGTCAATGTATGTACTTATTACACAATGTGTAAACTTGAGCATTTTATTTCAGAAATTTTGAATTTGAAATCAGATAATTTTGACATAGAATATATCGGAAAGTGAAATTTACAAGGGGAGTTACATAGCAAGATGGCAGAATAGGAGGTTCTCTACCCACAACTTCTAGTGATGAAAATACAGCAGTTGTGGTCTGCACTTAGTGAGGGATGTCTCTCAGTTAGGCTCCTCAGGGGTCAGGGACCCACTTGAGCAGGCAGTCTCAGATCTCAACCTCCGTGCTGGGAGATCCACTGCTCTCTTCAAAGCTGTCAGACGGGGGCATTTACCTCTGCCGAGGTTTCTGCTGCTTTTTGTTTAGCTATGACCTGTCCGCAGAGGAGAATTCTACAGAGGCAGGCCAGCCTCCTTGAGCTGTGGTGGGCTCCAGCCAATTCGAGCTTCCTAGCGGCTTTACCTACTTAAGCCTCAGCAATGGCAGGTGCCCCTCCCCCGCCCT
>NW_016827121.1:11723-14620 GCF_001698545.2 Rhinopithecus bieti | reverse complement strand
AAAATTTTAAATATTTATTTTAAAATAAAAAAATATACAATAAAACATAAAAAATAAAACAATAGAAAAAATAATATAACAACTGTTTATATAGCATTTATGTTGCAGTAAATATTATAAGTAATCTAGAGATTAAAGTATACAGTAGGGCGAGGCCTGGTGGCTCATGCCTATAATCCCAGTACTTTGAGAGGCCAAGACAGGAGAACTGCTTGAGGCCAGGAGTTTGAGACTAGCCTGGTCAAACATAGTGAGACCCTGTCTCTACTAAAAAATAAAAATTAGCTTGGTGTAGTGAAGTGTGCCTACAGTCCCAGCTACTCAGAAGGCTGAGGAATAGGATTGCTTGAGCCCAAGAGTTCAGGGCTGCAGTGACCTATGATCGCACCACTGCACTCCAACCTGAAGCCCTGTCTTTAAAAAAGAAAGAAAGTACATGAAAGGATGTGCATAGGTTATATGCAAATACCGTGCCATTTTATGTTAAGGGATTTGAGCATTCGCAGATTTTGATACCCATAGCAGGTCTTGCCATGGATACTGGGGAATAACTGTATTTTCAAAATTAGGTAGGTCTGGGTATGGTGGCTCATATCTGTAATCCCAACACTTTGGAAGGCTAAGGCAGGAGGATCACTTAAGCTCAGGAGTTGGAGACCAGCTTGGGCAACATAGTGAGACCCCGTCTGTATAAAATAAATAAATAAATTTTTTTTAATTAGGTAAATTTTCTAAATTTGCAAATATCTTGACCTCCTATGCCTTTGTCATTATTGTACTCATTTGTTTTATTTAATGAAACTTACATAGTACTTATTCAGTGCCTGGGACTGTACTAAGCACTTTTACCTGTATTAATTCATTTAATCCCATAGAAACCCTATGAGGTAAGTACTGTCATATCCCCATTTGATAGATGAGAAAACTAAGAGGCATCCAAAGTTGAGTAACTTGCCTGTGGTCACACAGATAATAAATGACAGAGCTGGATTTGAACCTGGCAGTCTGGCGTTAGACTCCATGTTTTAACCAGTATGTTACATAATAAATAAATTTTGCTCTTCCATTTAATGAATTTTCTTGGTATGCAGGAAATATGAAACTATGATAGTAGCAATATCTATATTAGCTAGTAGTGATTTCTATTGCTTTTCTGTTCAGTGTTTCATACTGATCAAGATGATCCTTCATCAAGTGATGATGAAGGAATGCCCTACACAAGACCAGTTAAATTCAAAGCAGCACACGGTTTCAAAGGACCTTATGATTTTGATCAGATCAAAGTGGTGCAAGATCTTAGTGGTGAACATATGGTAAGCAACTTTTCATTTTTTAGGATTGATACTGTTTTGTTAAGAGAAATACTTTGGCTTCTACAAAACTATCTCTATGTATGTAACTTTGCTAGCCTGACTCAAGAACGGTGAAGTAATGTTAACATGATGTAATGAATAGGTAATGCAGAGTCTATCTCTGAAGTATTCTAGAAGTGACTTATCGGCCAGGTGTGGTGGCTCACGCCTGTAATCCCAGCACTTTGGGAGGCCAAGACAGTTGGATCACTTGAGTTCAGGAGTTTGAGACAGCCTGACCAATATGACGAAACCCTGTCTCTATGAAAATATAAAATTAGCCGAGCATGGTGGTGGGTGCCTGTAATCCCAGCTACTTGGGAGGCTGAGGCAGGAGAATTGCTTGAATCCGGGAGGCAGAGGTTGTCGTGAGTCGAGATCATGCCACTGCACTGCAGCCTGGGCTATAGAGTAAAAGACTCCGTCTCGAAAAAAAAAAAGAAAAGAAAAGAAAAAAAATGAGTTATTGAATAAGTAAACTCTCAGCCTGTATCACTAAGAAACCTATGCAAAGGCACCAAACTTCAAAGCAGTTAAATTAGAGGGTGGTCTGTAACTTTGAAAATGTTTAAAATGTTCCCAACCATATTTTAAATAATTTACAAAATATATCAGAAGCTCAATATATGTTGTGAAGTGAGATACTCAGCTAAAACAAGGAGAGAGGTAAAAGTTCAAGTGCTCCTTTAGAGTTCAAAAGTACCAGTGTAGATGCAATTGCACAAACTATATTGCAGTTAACCCCTGAAAATGCTAGGAACACAGGGAAGGCAGTGACAAAATTTAGAACTGAATAAATAATGTTGTGCCCTTGATCCCTTGATTAGGGAATCTGTTTACATTTTAAGTCTAAAAGTTGGCTTAACTGGAAGGAAGCAATCATAAATATATTGGATGGCAACCAAATTCGAATTTAAATTTTGATGCTTACAATCTACAGATAAAATGTTTGAGTTGATTTTAGTATTTTCCTTAAGGAAATTGATAAATTTCCTAGTACTGTATTGACTCGCTATTTCCTGTTTTAAATAAAATCTCATTGTAGTAGGCTCCAAATGACTCATTTTTAATACACTTGAATTTTGTAGAAGTGAATGGTTATTTCAATAAATGGGCTGTGGCATAATCTTTTTGATACATCTGAATGTGTATATAATAGTATTTCTTGTAATAAGAAATAGTATTTCTTGTAATAAGTATTTCTTGGTGTTTCCAACTTAAGAGGTTCGTGTTCTTTCTCGCTTCTCCTCTACCCCCACCACACACACATACTTTCCTACTGTTTTTAGTGTCTAGAGATTTTGGCCATATACTTTGAAACCTTGCTTCTAGAGAGAAAAGTAGGATGCACCATTCTAATACTACTACCTTTTTTTTTTTCCTTTTTGTGGCAGTCTTGCTCTGTCACCCGGCTGGAGTGCCGGGGCGGGATCTCTGCTCACTGCAGCCTCTGCCTCCTGAGCTCAAGCAGTCCTCCCTCCTCAGCCTCCTGAGTAGCTGGGACCACAGGTGCGCACCACCATGCCTGGCTAATTTTTTGTGGTT
>NW_016827121.1:6085-8801 GCF_001698545.2 Rhinopithecus bieti | reverse complement strand
AGTATTTTAATTTTCTAATCTTCTTGGTTTAATAAACACTTTATAACAGTTTCAGATAAGGCATCTTAATGATTTTCATTTGGTTTTAGAGCTGGAAGGTTAAATATAACCAATTTTAAACCTAAAAAAGCAGAATATACAATATTGTACTAAGTTGTCACCTGTGCTTTTTGTGTATTGCATTAGGTAAGGGTGATATAAACAAGAGAACCTAAAATGTCTACCTGCTCAACAGTATTTTCCTGAGATTTCATTGGCTCCAATATTTGACACTACCTTTTCCCCTTCTCCTGGCTTTCCATAGTTCTGTTTTCCCTTATTCTTTTATACTACCACTGTTTCTTCTTCCACCTCCTTACATTTACTGTTTATCAGGGTCTGTTCTTGGCCATTTTCAATAGACATATTTATGCACTTCTTCTAGTTCTGAACTGGCTTTAGATCTGTAATTCTTTGTTTACTTTCAGTAACTTTATGATTTTAAACAAGAACATTATTGTGCTTGCTGTCTTTTCACATAGCAATATATAGGATCTCTCCACCTACATGTAATTCAACCACATCAACTAATAGGTCCAAAACTAAGCTCCTTCGACAAATGTCTTCTGAGTGCCTGCCATATGTGGCAGACACTGCTACATGCTATAAAATCAAATGAGACTTACTCTCTGTCCTCAGGGATCTTGTGGACTAGTGAAATAGGTAAACTCACAATTACAGTATTAGATGATGATATTCTACAGAAGGTACTACACAAGAATAGGTTAGCCTTATAAATCACAGTGTTAGGAATAGTTTCCTGGAAGCTTGTTATTTGAGCTAGGATTTAGCTGTATGAGAGAAGAAAGGAAGGAGCATATCAGACACAGGGAATAGCAAGTGCAAAGGCATGGAGGCTAGTATGTTAAAGGTACTACAAGGAATTACACATGGCTGGGAAAGGTGCATGTGTGAGATTGGTGGGAGAGTTAGGCAGGAGTGGGATTTTAAATTACTTTCTATGTTAAACGAAGACATTGGAATTTTATCCTGCAAACTACTGGGAGCAGGGTGGGGCTTTGAAGGATTTCACTCAGGTATAATTACCATGTTCAGATTTTGTTTTAGAAAGAGTATTCTGGTAGTAATGTGAAGGATAGACTAGGTGGGGCTTCAGGTTAGAGACAGGGAGACCATGTAAGAGGCTGTTAACCCAGAGAAATGGTTACTTCCAATTATGATGATTATGATAGCAGTAGATCTAGAAACTGTAAAGATAAGCTGAATTGAGAGACGTAAAATAAGTCTAATTTGTAGGACTTGGTGACTGACTAGCTGGGGTAGTAAAAGTGAGTAGCCTAGGATAAATCACAGGTATCTGGCTTGAGTAGTTAGCTAGATGGTAATGGTCATTCATAGAAATATTTTTTTAATTTTAATTTTCCATAAGTTATTGGGATACAGGTGGTATTTGGTTACATAAGTTCTTTAGTGATTTTGGTGCACCCATCACCCAAGCAGTATACGCTGCACCTATTTGTAGTCTTTTATTCCTCACCCCTCCCACTCTTCCTCCCAAGTCCCCAAAGTCCGTTGTATCATTCTTACCTCTTTGCGTCCTCATAGTTTAGCTCCCACATATCAGTGAGAACATACGATGTTTGGTTTTCCATTCCTGAGTTACTTCTCTTAGAATAATAGTCTCCAGTCTAATCCAGGTTGCTGCAAATTCTGTTAATTCATTCCTTTTTTTTGCCTGAGTAGTATTCCATCGTGTATATATACCAGTTTCTTTATCCGCTTGTTGATTGATGGGCATTTGGGTTGGTTCAATGTTTTGCAGTTGCGAATTGTGCTGCTATAAAGGTGTGTGTGCAAGTATCTTTTTTCTAATAATGACTTCTTTTCCTCTGGGTAGATACCCAATAGTGGGATTGATGGATCAAATGGTAGTTCTACTTGTAATTCTTTAAGGAATCTCCACACTGTTTTCCATAGTGGCTGTACTAGTTTACATTCCCACAAGCAGTGTAGAAGTGTTCCCTGACCACTGCATCCGCACCAACATCTGTTTTGATTTTTTATTATGGTCATTCTTGCAGGAGTAAGGTGGTATCACATTGTGGTTTTGTGGTTTTGATTTGCATTTCCCTGATTATTAGTGATATTGAGCATTTTTTCATATGTTTGTTGGCCATTTGTATATATTTTTTTGAGAATTGTCTATTTATGTCTGTAGCCCACTTTTGATGGACTGTTTTTTTCTTACTGATTTGTTTGAGTTTGTTGTTGATTCTAGTTATTAGTTAGTCCTTAGTTGGATGTATAGATTATGAAGATTTTCTCCCACTCTGTGGGTTGTCTGTTTACTCTGTTGACTGTTCCTTTTGCTATCCAAAAGCTCTTTAGTTTAATTAAGTCCCAACTATTTATTTTTATTGCATTTCCTTTTGGGTTCTTGGTCATGAAATCCTTGCCTAAGCCAATGTCTAGAAGGGTTTTCCAATGTTATCTTCTAGAATTTTATGCTTTCAGGTCTTAGATTTGAGTCCTTAATCCCTCTTGAGTTGATTTTGTATAAGGTGAGAGATGAGGATCCAGTTTCATTATCATACATGTGGCTAGTGGCTAGCCAATTATCCCAGCACCATTTGTTGAAAAGGGTGTCCTTTCCCCACTTTTATGTTTTTGTTTGCTTTGTCGAAGATCAGTTGGCTGTAAGTATTTGGGTTTATTT
>NW_016827121.1:0-2446 GCF_001698545.2 Rhinopithecus bieti | reverse complement strand
GAGCTCTGAATTCCTTTCTTCTACTTGTTCAATTCTATTGCTGAAACTTTCCAGAGCATTTTGCATTTCTATAAGTGTATACAGTGTTTCCTGAAGTTCTTACTGTTTTTTTCTTTATGCTATCCATTTCCTTGAATATTTCTCCCTTCACTTCTTGTATCGTTTTTTGGATTTCCCTGCATTGGGCTATGCCTTTCTCTGGTGCCTCTCTGATTAACTTAATAACTAACCTCCTGAATTCTTTTCAGGTAAATCAGGGATTTCTTATTGGTTTGGATCCATTGCTGATGAACTAGTGTCATTTTTTGGGGGGTGTTAAAGAGCCTTGTTTTGTCATATTACCAGAGTTGGTTTTCTGGTTCCTTCTCATTTGGGTAGGCTCTGTCAGAGTCTAGGGCTGAAGGCTGTTGTTCACATTCTTTTGTCCCACGAGGTGTTCCCTTGATGCAGTACTCTCCCCTTTTCCTATGGATGTGGCTTCCTGTGAGCCGAGCTGCAGTTATTGTTATGTCTCTTCTGGGTCTAGCCACCCAGCAAGTCTACACAGCTCTGAGCTGGTACTGGAGGTTGTCTGCAGAGAGTCCTGTGATGTTTACTGTCTATGGGTCTCTCAGCCATGGACACCAGCACCTGTACTGGTGAAAGTGGCAGGGGGGTGAAATGGACTCTGTGAGGGTTCTTAGCTTTGGTGGTTTGATGTTCTATTTTGTGCTGGTTGGCCTCCTGCTGGGAGGTGGCGCTTTCCAAAGAGCATCAAGCTATGGTAGTATGGAGTGGAAATGGCGGTGGGTGGGGCCCTAGAACTCTCAAGAGTATATGCCCTTTGTCTTCAGCTACCAGGGTGGATAAGGAAGGCCCATCAGGTGGGGACAGGGCTAGGTGTATCTGAGCTCAGAATCTCCTTGGTTGGGTTTTGCTGAGGCTGCTGTGGGGATGGATGTGATGTTCCCAGGTCAATGAAGTTGAGTACCTAGGAGGATTATGGCTGCCTCTGCTGAGTCATGCAGGTTGTCAGGGAAGTGGGGAAAGCTGGCAGTCACAGGCCTCACCCAGCCCCACGCAAACCGAAGGGCAAGTCTTACTCCCAGCATGCTTCCTCAACAGCCCCAAGTCTGTTTCCAGGCAGTATGGGATCCGGCCTGAGAACTTGCCCCAGGCTACCCTCCTCCCAGCTGTGAAAGAAAAGGGCTTGGTTCTTCCCCACCTATGGAGTCTGCACACCAGATTTGTGCCCTCCCCTTCTGGTCAGGAGGCTTCTTGCCAGTTCAAATTGTTACAGAGTTCAGCTGGAGACTTCCTTCTCCCTATAGTGTTTCCCCTCCCTGCTCCTCTGGTGCCCTCCCGAAGGAACCCTGTGGTGCCAGGCAGGAATGGCCTGCTTGAAGACCCGGCGAGCTCCCAGGGCTTTCCTGCTGCTTCCTCTATTTCTGTATTTCGCTGGGCTCTCTAAATTGACTCAGCTCCAGGTAAGGTCAGAAACTTCTGCAAACAGCCCTTCAGTTTCCCCAGTGGGGTGTGTGTTCGGGAGAGGAGGATCTCCCTTTCCCAGTTATGCAGTTTGGGCACTCACAGTATTCAGGGTGTCTCCTGGGTCCTGCAGGAGCATTCTGCTTCCTTCAGAGGGTCTGTGGGTTCTCTTGGGATTCCTGGTTCTTTCTTGCAGTCGATCTGCAGCTAAAATTCATGGTGTGAGCCTCCGCATGCTGCTCTGTCCATCTGAGTAGGAGCTGCAATCTAGTCCTGCCTCCTGTCTGCCATGATGGCATCCCATTATGTTTAAAATGTTTCTTATAGATAGCATATAGTTAGATCATGTTTTTTTACCCACTTTGCCAGTTTCTGTTTTTTAATTGGTACATTTATACCATTTAAACTTAATATAATTATTGCTACTTTAAACAAATCTGTCATCTTTATGATCATTCATTGAAATATTTTCATCATTCACCCACAAACCTGCTTCTCCTCACTTCTGAACCTTATTTAGTGGCATCAACATCTACAAGTTACCTTTTCAACTCAATAAAAAATACTCCATTACTTTTCTTCCTTACCCACATATCAAATTAGTAACAAATTCCTAGCCACTCTACCCCACTCACAAATACCTGTGGAACTTACCCCTCATCCCTAATTGTCACACATATCATCTAGGTCTTTAACACTCGTTTAAATGCTTGCCATAGTCTCCTAATTGTTTTTTCTGCCTCTGGTCTCTACCCAATTCATTTTCTACACTGCCACCAGCCAGCCAGGTTTTTTGAAACAGATTAACTGTGCCATTTTGTGGTTTTAATTTTTTTTTTCTTTTTTTCTTTTTTTTGAGACAGAGTCTCGCTCTGTTGCCAAGGCTGGAGTGCAGTGGCATGATCTCGGCTCACTTGCAACCTCCGCCTCCCGGGTTCAAGGGGTTCTCCTGCCTCAGCCTCCCAAGTAACTGGGATTA
>NW_016827120.1:0-1102 GCF_001698545.2 Rhinopithecus bieti | reverse complement strand
CACCTCGCCCGGCTGGTTTTTTGTATTTTTTAGTAGAGACGGGGTTTCCCTGTCATGAGAGACACAAAATGAACTTAGTGTTGGGAGACGGAGGCTGGATGGCCCTTGGGGACTGACCTGCAGGGTGCCAGACTTCAGAATATAGCCAAGAGAGCTTGGCACAGCTTATTACTCCAGACTGTAGAATCCTGGAAAAGAGCTACCATGTAGCCCACGCCTGGTTGACTGGAGGACCACCTTAGTGGAAAGGGGACAATCTGGGCCTCTGGCCTGCCATGTGCAAAGCATAACAATTGCTTTTGCTTAACTTGGAGATGGAATATTTGATCTATTCTAACCAGGCATTTGCATCTTGGCATGCTGTCTTAATTGTCAAAGTTTAAGTCTTTAACTTCTATGATCCTCTAGTAAAATGAATGTATGATTTTGGGAAATTATAAAAACCAGTTGAGGCAGTCCATCCTTGCTCTTTAGTGGTCCCCAGAATGTTGGACCAACTACAGCATAAAACCTCTACATTGGGGAGCAAGACTCCTGGTTGACACTGGAGTCTTTATTGAAATTTCCCCAGATTAAATGGTCCTAATTTAATAATGCCCAGTCTGAGGAGAGTCAGGAAGGGCAGAGGTACATTTCTGAAGTAGAGAGCCATCTTTGACTTGGCCAGCCTGCACAGGGTACAACAAGGCAAGCATTAAATGCAATAGTTTGAGGCAAAAATTGACTTGGTTATGTTAATAACCAGATGGTCAGCAATAGAGTGAGGAAAGAAGGAAGAGTAATAGAATAGATGAAAGAGTTAAATTTTCTTAGCTTTAGTTTGGTAGGGTTTTTCTCTGGGATTGTGGCCCAAGACTCTGGAGAGGGTGGTGCTTTGACTCGGGTGTGATGAGTCCATCCTTTTTCTGCTGTACGAAGAGCAGTTTTGGTGGTTAGCAGCACAAGGTAGGGTCTTTCCTAGGCTGTCTCGAGTTTATCTTCTTTCCATCCTTTGATAAGAAGGTGATCTTCAGGCTGGTGCTGGTTTACTGGAAATTCTAGGGAAGAACCTGTGCTAAAAGACTTTTAGTTTTTTTTGTTTTTTTTTTTTTTTTTGAGACGG
>NW_016827119.1:5329-7359 GCF_001698545.2 Rhinopithecus bieti | reverse complement strand
AATGTAAAAAATTGTCTTAATTATAGCGTATAGAGAGCTGCCTAGTTTACTTCATTTGCCTTAAAAAAAGTAGCTTTATTTCAATATTAGAAAATTCAGTTGACTTCTGCTCAGAGGAGATGTTGTTGTGATGTTACTATGGTATCCTTAAGGTTCTGAACCAGGTTGACTGTTTAAAGATGAACTCTACTAAAATTATTTTTGCCTATATCCAGTCATTTTTTTCTGGGGTAGGATGGATACAAGTACCTGCTTGTTGTGTCATAAAATCAAGGGCTATGTCCTTTCTCATTAAACTCTTTGCAAATAGAAGGTTGAGTGCATACAACTGAACAGGGGCCGGAAATAATGTAACGAGTTGAAATTTTAAATCTTAAGTCTCCCCTTTTATTTTTTTTTTTATTATTATTTTTAGAGAGAGTCTTGTTCTTTCACCCAGGCTGGAGTGTAGTGTCGTGATCATGGCTCACTGCACCCTCTACCTCCTGGGCTCAGGTGATCTCCCACCTCAACATCCTGGGTAGCTGGGATAATAGGCTCACGACAACACGCCCAGCTAATTTTTTGTTTTTGTTTTTATTTTTTGTGGACATAGGGTTTTGCCATGTTGCCCAGGCCTCAAATTATCCTCTTGCCTCATCCTCCGAAATAGCTGGGGCTACAGGCGTGCACCACCATGCCCAGTTAATTTTTATTTTTTGTGGAGACAGATCTGGCTATGTTGCCCAGGCTGATCTTCAATCTCCTAACCTCAGGCAGTCGTCCCACCTCGGCCTCCAAAGTGCTGGGATTACAGGCATGAGCCACCTTACTGGCATGAGCTATTTTTTTTTTAATTTAATTTTTTTTTTTTTTTTTGTAGAGACAGGTCTTTCTCGTTGCCCAGGCTGGTTTCGATCTCCTAGCCTGAAGAAGTTGTCCTACCTTGGTCTCCCAAAGTGCCAGGATTACAGGTGTGAGCCACCACTCCCGCCTGAGTTTCTTAATTAGGCTTCTGAGTTGTAGTTGTTTTTAAAGCAAGGCCACAGAGCATGTTTCCTTTGTCAAATTCATTCCTGTTTTGGCATCAGTTTGTTTACAAATCAGGAGCTTGCTAACTCAACATTTGGACCTTGTCACAAGTGAGTTTGTCAAGATTTCTAAAAACTTAAGGTATTGAAGACTTAAATTGTAAGGTAAATTTGAGCACTGCTGCAGTATTTATCTTGGAATCAGGCAATCTCCATGAAGGGAAATTTACTATATAATCAAAGATAAAGCCATTAATTACTTATACACACAAAATTATTTTGATGTAATTCTTTTATAAATGACTTAGAAACTTCTTTAAGTATACTTATTGTAATTTAACATTTCCTGCAGACCCAAGGTTGTTACAAGCATCAGTTATTTTTCTATAATACAGTGGTGGCTCCTGCAGCTGTTGAAGCATGGAGGGATGTTTAGCCCTATGCTGCTCCTGACTGCTCGGTGGTGATTCTGTGGCCAGTGTTTTCTTCTTTTTTTCCTAGTCAGCTGTCACTTTTCTGTTTTTCTTTCTTTTTCTTTTAAGACAGTGACAGGATCTTGCTATATCACTTTTAGATTTACCGGATTTTAGCAGTCTTGGTAAAAAAAAGTCCCCCACATTTTTAAGGCAGCAGGCTCCGGCCTTATGTCCTAATGGTGGCTTCATACCTGCCTCAAAAGTTAAATGAATGGAATTTGTGATGGCTACTTTCTATTCTGCTTTGAGGTCTTTTCTGCTTGTTTTTGGGTTTCTGGATGTCTTGTGGTTTATGAGAAGGGGGAGGAGCTTTAGAAATGAGGGATTGTTGAAAAGTATGCAGTATGTTTGCTTCGAGATATATTTATATGTAAATGTTAATTTCACAGAAATGTTCAGGCCTTTAGTTACTTTTCTTTCTCTAGCATTCCCAGGTATACAGCACCTGGGTATGAAGTATGGGAAGGTTTTGAAGAGATACACATGATTCTAGATTAAAAACAAAAGCCTTTCAAAAGGTTTTTGAGAGTGTGTGTTTCCCCTC
>NW_016827119.1:0-1949 GCF_001698545.2 Rhinopithecus bieti | reverse complement strand
TAATTAGAAAACCTTGTCTGATTTGAGTTATATTTGGTCTTTTTTTTCTTGCTTACTCTGATGAAGGAGCGTTGAATTATTATTCTTAAAGATAGATGAGTTAAAATGGCTTTGATGATCCCTATGTGCTATTAATCACTCCCCAAGTAGTTGAGAAGTAATTTTGAATAGTGGTATTTTTTACCCTTTTAATATTAAATGTTTTAGTGAGAACTTTCTCGCTAAAAGGAAACAGCTATTTGAGATGATTGTCCTGAAATATGATTTGAAAATGTCAGCAAACCAAGTTGCTAACAATTAAGATGCTGTATTTCAATATAGTCACTAAATTAGCTAATCAGAAAATACCAAGAAAACTCTTTTGTGGAATATCAGGACCTTGTTCTCAGATGAGACTCAACTGCACTTACATGTGACATGACTTAAGATTTTAAAAAATGTTCTGTTAACAAAATTAATTTTAAAATTTACTAAACTGTACTGATAAAATTACCTTACATCTCTAGGATGCTCTTGTCAGAGACCATTACTTTTAGATGTTCTAAATGGTATTGGTCTCTGCTTTTATTTCTGAGTATTTTATTGTTTTTAATGATTTGTGGAGAATCTCAATTTACCCTGAGACTAGAGAATGCCTTCTTGTGCAAAGGAAAACCAGAGTACCAGTCTTCCAAGGCATTACTAGCTACATTTCCATTTCTTTAAAACATTATGATTGTTTATATCTGTTGACTGTGTGATGTATTTGAAGCTAATGTTTTGTTGATTTATATATCACATCATTTTATTAGATTGAGAATATGATTTCCATCATTTTGAATCTATTTAAAAATATAATTTTGGTTTGGTTTGGGTTTGCTTTTGCTTTGTATCTGTGCTTATCACAAGGATGTTTTGCTTTGATGAGGGAGGCTTTTAAAATTTTTAACCTGAGTAATTAGTATATATTTTCATTGGTTAAAGTGAATTCAGAATACCTATTTTGATCTTAAAGAGCCAGAGTATTCAGAGGTACCCCTACCTTTATATATTGTTCTCTTGCCTACTTTGAGGATTTATTGGAGAAGAAAGGTGAGAGATACCTTTTCATGCTTTTGTCCAGGGTATTTCAAAAGCAAGTGGTATGTTAAGTCATGCATTCTAAATGAAATTGCTGTTTTAAATTTTTGTTTTAGGATAGTGGAGATTATCCACTTACCATGGCCGGTCCTCAGTGGAAGAAGTTCAAATCCAGTTTTTGTGAATTCATTGGTGTGTTAGTACGGCAATGTCAATATAGTATCATATATGATGAGTATATGATGGATACAGTCATTTCACTTCTTACAGGATTGTCTGACTCACAAGTCAGAGCATTTCGACATACAAGCACCCTGGCAGGTCAGTATTTAGAAATTTCGTCTTAGATTTGAGATGAAAAAGATTCTCATTGAAAGAGAAAGGAAATAACAGAGATACAAATTAATTAATTTTATTTATAAAGTGACCAATAAGAGGACAGTCCCCTCATCCCTCCTGCGAATTACTGGTAATGGGATGGTAATTTCAGTTTCGATTTTGTGAAGGTATACTATAACTAGTATATGGTGATTTTCTTGTATACTATGCATACTGTGCCACAGCAGGGGAGAATGGGACGATAGGTATGCATTGGATTATTGAAAAATACTATGCCACAAGAAGGGAAAATTGGATGATAGGTATGTATTGGGTTTTTGAAAGATATGTTACCAGGGAAGATATTGACAGCAGATTTGGAGATATCATCACAGTCATTTTGGATATGTGATCCTGATGACCATATAGTTTGTCTTTGGTGTGCATTGCCTCTCCAGGTAGGATAGACCCTACTGGATGATGCCTATTCTTTCAGTCACACTGCAAAAAGTTGATTTCTCTTAGTTTCTGGGTAACTTTAGGCTGGGGCAAATTCTTTGTTCTTTAAAGTT
>NW_016827118.1:0-1103 GCF_001698545.2 Rhinopithecus bieti | reverse complement strand
GCCCTTGGGCTTTATTTCCCTTTCCAGGCACATTTCCCTTAACTCTTCTCCAGGGTCACACTCCCACGTTTGGAATTTTTAAAAATTGATGTATTTTTTACATTGCATTGGGAGATATTTTAGAACCATTGGGTAGCCAGGTGCAGTGACTGACACCTGTAATCCCAGCACTTTGGGAGGTCGATGCTGGTGGATCACTTGAGGTCAGGAATTCAAGACCAGCCTGGCCAACACAGCGAAACCCTGTCTCTACTAAAAATACAAAAATTAGCCAGGTGTGATAGCGCATGCCTGTAGTCCCAGCTACGCATGAGTAGGAGGCTGAAGCACGAGAATCACTTGTACCTGGGAGGTGGAGGTTGCAGCGAGCTGAGATTGTGCCACGGCACTCCAGCCTGCACGACAGTGAGACTTCGTCTCAAGAAAAAAAACAAACAAACAAAAACACCACTAAGGAAACGGGGGAAAGAGAATTGAACTTCTGTAGCTGCTCAAGTCATTCGACATCTTTAAACCTGGGCTTCTTCATCTCTCATTGTATAAAAAACCAAATATCTAAATTTCCAGGTTGTTGAGGATTAAATGAAGTAACAATTTAGAAACTCTAGAGTTTTAGAGCAAAGCTGATTGACCTACATATGCATGTTATTGTTGGATCTTAGATGAGCAAATCTACCTGGCTCAGGTTCTGACTCTGGTTTCCAACTGCTGCCTGGCAGATGACTGTCCCCAAGTCCGCCTCTGAGCTCGTCCTGCTGGGTCCTGGCCTTGCCTATTTCCTGCACCTCTAGTCTGCGTTTCTCCAGTTTCTTAAAACAGCAGCAGCAAATCAGGGGGAAGGATCCCTTCCCCCTGATCCTTAATCCTGTCTTTACTTCTCTCCTATGATGTTATACAAGGAAGTAGTGTGAGGGCTTCAGGCAAGGGCTGTAGGCTGGAGATGGTGGTAGCTGTTATAGAGATGATGAGGTCATCATCATCCCTGAAACTAAGCAGTGTGATTTTTTTTTTTTTAACCACTGGCATCATGCCTACAACGCTGAAAATAACACCAGGTCTTTTTTTTTTTTTTTTTTTTTTTTGAGATGGAGTCTTGCCCTGTC
>NW_016827117.1:0-1101 GCF_001698545.2 Rhinopithecus bieti | reverse complement strand
TTCTGTTTTCTTCTTCATTGGTCTGGCTAGTGGTCTATTTTGTTGATCTTTTCAAAAAACCAGCTCCTGGATGCACTGATTATTTGAAGGGGTATTTTGTGTCTCTATCTCCTTCAGTTCTGCTTGATCTTAGTTATTTCTTGTCTTCTGCTAGCTTTTGAATGTGTTTGCTCTTGCCTCTCTAGTTCTTTTAATTGTGATCTTAGGGTATTGATTTTAGATCTTTCCCGTTTTCTCCTGTGGGCAATTTAGTGCTATAAATTTCCCTCTAAACACTGCTTTAGCTGTGTCCCAGAGATTCTGGTACATTGTATCTTTGTTCTCATTGGTTTCAAAGAACTTTTATTTCTGTTTTAATTTCGTTATTTACCCAGTAGTCATTCAGGAGCAGGTTGTTCAGTTTCATTCAGGAGCAGGTTGTCCAGTTTCCACGTAGTTGTGTGGTTTTGAGTGAGTTTCTTAATCCTGAGTTCTAATTTGATTGCACT
Organism: Rhinopithecus bieti; assembly: GCF_001698545.2. NCBI lineage: Eukaryota > Metazoa > Chordata > Mammalia > Primates > Cercopithecidae > Rhinopithecus > Rhinopithecus bieti. The sequence continues at coordinate 613 of NW_016827117.1, read as the reverse complement.
GTTGTCTGAGAGACTGTTATAATTTCTGTTCTTTTCCATTTGCCAAGGAGTTTTACTTCTAATTATGTGGTTGATTTTAGAATAAGTGTGATGTGGTGCTGAGCAGAATGTATATTATGCTGATTTGGGGTGGAAAGTTCTGTAGAAGTCTATTAGGTCTGCTTGGTTTAGAGCTGAGTTCAAGCCCTGAATATCCTTGTTAATTTTCTGCCTCATTGATCTGTTTAGTATGGACGATGGGGTGTTAAAGTCTCCCACTATTACTGTGTGGGAGTCTAAGTCTCTTTGTATGTCTCTAAGGACTTGCTTTATGAATCTGGGTGTTCCTGTATTGGGTGCATGTATATTTAGGATAGTTAGCTCTTCTTGTTGCTTTGATTCTTTTACCATTACATAATGCTCTTCTTTGTCTTTTTTGATCTTTGTTGGTTTAAAGTTTGTTTTATCAGAGACTAGGATTGCAACCCCTACTTTTTTTTTTTGCTTTCCATTTGCTTGGTAAATCTTCCTCCATCCTTTTATTTTGAGCCTATGTGTGTCTTTGCATGTGAGCTGGGTCTCCTGAATACAGCACACTGATGGATCTTGACTCTTTTATCCAATTTTGCCAGTC
>NW_016827115.1:0-684 GCF_001698545.2 Rhinopithecus bieti | reverse complement strand
CCCTGCGCCTCCTCCCCCCCCCCCGCACCGGCGCCTGGCTCCCCCCCGGGCACCTGGGACCAGCACATGCCCAGCGCACGCGGCGCACCGCCCTGCTAGAAGTTGCAGCCCCCGAGTTGGAGGCCGCTGAGGACCGAGCGCAGGAGGAAGGAGACAGCGCACGGCGGCGGCCGGAGAGGAGGAGACAGCACACCCCGGGCCGGGCCCAGCGCACTGCTCCCGGCCCCAAAAGCGGAGCCGCAACTTGGCCACGACTGCACCTGTTTGCACCGCTCCGCCGAGGGCGCCCGGGCTGCGGTGGCGGCGAAGACGGCGACCCGGACCGTCAGCCTCTTTGGCAAGTGATTTGTGCATCAGGAGAAACTTTCCACCTGCGAGCCGAACCGGCGCCGAGTGCGTGTGTTTCTGCCTCTTTTTGTTGTCGTTGCCTCCACCCCTTCCCATTCTTCTCTCCGCTAGGACACCCCACCCCCGACTTGCTCCGTCTGAACTCCTCTCCGTCTCCCCCCAACCCCGACCGTCTATGCTCCAGGCCCTCTCCTCGCGGTGCCGGTGAACCCGCCAGCCGCCCCGATGTACAGCATGATGATGGAGACCGACCTGCACTCGCCCGGCGGCGCCCAGGCCCCCACGAACCTCTCGGGCCCCGCCGGGGCGGGCAGCGGCGGCGGCGGGGGCGGAGGC
>NW_016827114.1:0-683 GCF_001698545.2 Rhinopithecus bieti | reverse complement strand
TACATGTTATATACATATATAATATCTCGTATTGTCAGGGTTCTTTAGAAAGACAGAACTTATAAATATATTATATATACATATATAAATTATATATAATATGTAATATTATATATATATAATGCATAAATACAATGAGAGAAAGAGATGTTATTCATAATCTGAGGGTTAAAGAAACCTATAATCATACCGGTCTCATTTTATAGATGCCTAAACTTTGGTCCCTAGAAATAGAGTAAACCTACAACCATGGTCTCCCGAACCCAAATTCATGCTCTTTCACCAGGGAAGTACAGCACCTGACAAGCTGTGTGTAACTACAGGACATTCCTCAGTAAACGCTAATCACACAATTAGCCATTGTGTCCGAGGCTAGGATGGAAGAAGTCCTTCTGAAACCCTGTTCCCCATTAACTGTCAGCACGCTCGCGTGTTGGTGTCTGGACGTGGCCGCCTGTAATTACAGCAGCGGTTTATTACTCATGCATGGCAAAGCTAAGACTCTGCAGTTAGCAATGACAGGGACATGATTAAAAGGGAAAACTTCTCTATCAGTGGCTCAGCCGATTGTCATCCACATGTCAGAGCAGTCTAAAGACCCGTGAGCAGCAATCACTGGGGAGAGGAAGGTCTTTCAGCCCCCTGAGTCCTGCATTTATTCTAAGTGCTGTGGGAGGAGGATG
>NW_016827113.1:0-684 GCF_001698545.2 Rhinopithecus bieti | reverse complement strand
GGTTTGGGGAATCTCAGAAGGTATATTTTGGATCTCTTTGAAGTCTTTGGTGACAAAGGATATATCCTCAGATGAAAACTAGAAAGAAGATTTCTGAGAGACTTCATTGTGATGTGTGAATTATTCTCACAGAGTTACACCTTTGTTTCATGGAGAAGCTTCCTAACACTATTTTCGTGGAATGTGCAATAGGATATATGGGAGGGCATTGAGACTATGGTGAAAAAGGAATTATACTGGGGAGCACATTGTGGTATAAGGTGAAAAAGGAAATATCCTCAGATAAAAACTATAAAGAAGCTTTCTGAGAAACATCTTTGTGTGTGTGAATTCATCTCACAGAGTAACACTGATTTTTTGATTAAGCAGTTTGATAACACTGTTTTTGTCTCACACTCTTCTTTTCATTAAGGAGTTTGCTAAAACTGTTTTCTTGGAATCTGTAATGGGATATTTCGGAGTGCATTGAAGCTTTCGGAGACAAACGATATATCCTCAGACAAAAACTAGGAAGAAGATTCCTGAGAAACCGCTTTGTGATTTTTGAATTCATCTCATCGATTTACATGACTCTTTTCATGGATCAGTGTGGTAGCACTGTTTTTGAAGAATCTGAGAAGGGATATTTTGGACGGCATTGAAGCCTACATTGACAAAGGAAATATTCTCAGATAAAAACTAGAA
>NW_016827112.1:0-765 GCF_001698545.2 Rhinopithecus bieti | reverse complement strand
AGTCTGTGACGGGATATTTAGTGATGCCCGGAGGCTTGTGCTGAGCAATATATCGTGTTCCAATGAAACCTGCAGAGAAACCTTCTGAGCAACTGCTTTGTGATGTGTGTATTCCTCTCCTAGAGGTAAACCATTCTTTGGATTGAGCAGTGTGGAATAACTGTTTTTGTGGCATCTGAGGAAGGACATTTGGTAACGATCCTTAGAATATGGAGAAAGAAATATCCTCAGATAAAATCCAGAAGGAAGCTTTCTGTGAAACGGCTCTGTGTCGTCTTAATTCCTCTCATTCAGATATGCTTCTCTTTTCATTGAGCAGTTTTCTAGCCCTGTGTATGTTTAGCGTGTGATGGGAGATTCAGGAGCACTTTGAGGCTAACGGTGGAAAAGGAAATATGTTCAGACCGAAACTAGAGAGAACCTTTCCGAGGAACTGCTATGAATGTATGCTTTCCGGTTACAGTGTTATATGTCTCTTCTCATACAGAGTCGGGGAAACCCTTTTGGAGAAACAGGTACCAAGTGATATTCGGGAGCAGGTTGATGCCGAAGGTGGAAAGGGAAATAGCCTCAGACAAAACTGGAAAGAAGCTTTCTAGGAAACTACACTGTGGTATACGTAATCATCACACATAAATAAAGCTTTCTTTACATTACGCAGCTTGTAAACTGTCATGGACGGATCCACGAAGGGACCTTCGGGAGCACATTCAGCACTATGGTGAAAAGGAAATACCTTCAGATAAAACGGTAAAGAAGCTTTCT
>NW_016827111.1:0-1097 GCF_001698545.2 Rhinopithecus bieti | reverse complement strand
AGCAGGGAGGCTGGGGAGGGGTGCTCATCATAGCTGAGGCTTAAGTAGGTAAACAAAGCCACCGGGAAGCTCGAATTGGGTGGAGCCCATCGCAGCTCAAGGAGGCCTGACTGCCTCTGTAGACTCCACCTCTGGCAACAGGGCATAGCTAAACAAAAGCAGCAGAAACCTCTGCAGATGTAAATGTCCCTGTCTGACAGCTTTGAAGAGAACAGTGGTTCTCCCAGCACAGAGGTTGAGATCTGAGAACAGATAGACTGCCTGCTCAAGTGGGTCCCTGACCCCTGAGTAGCCTAATTGGGAGACACCCCCCACTAGGTGCAGACCGACACCTCACACCACACATGGTTGGGTACACTCCTGAGACAAAGCTTCCAGAGCAAGATTCAGACAGCAACACTTGCTGTTCAGAAATACTCTATCTTCTGCAGCCTCTGCTGCTGATACCCAGGCAAACAGGTCTGGAGTGGACCTCAAGCAAACTCTAATGGACCTACAGCTGAGGGTCCTGACTCTTAGAAGGAAAACTAACAAACAGAATGGACATCCACACCAAAACCCCATCGGTACGTCACCATCACCAAGACCAAAGGCAGATAAAACCACAAAGATGGGGAAAAGCAGGGCAGAAAAGCTGGAAATTGAAAAAATCAGAGCGTATCTCCCCTCCAAAGGAACACAGCTCATCACCAGCAACGGAACAAAGCTGGACAGAGAATGACTTTGACGAGTTGAGAGAAGAAGACTTCAGTTGATCAAACTTCTCAGAGCTAGAGGAGGAACTATGTAACCAGTGCAAAGAAACTAAAAACCTTGAAAAAAGACTGGATTAAGTGATCACTAGAATAATCAATGCAGAGAAGACCTTAAAAGAACTGACAGAGATGAAAACCATGACATGAGAACTACACGACAAATGCACAAGCTTCAGTAACTTACTCAATCATTTGGAAGAAAGAGTATCAGTGATTGAAGATCACATGAAGGAAATGAAGTGAGAAGTGTAGAGAAAAAAGAGTAAAAATAAATGAACAAAGATTTCAAGAAATATGGGATTATGTGAAAAGACCAAATCTACGTCTGACTGGTGTGCCTGA
>NW_016827110.1:0-683 GCF_001698545.2 Rhinopithecus bieti | reverse complement strand
CAGAGTTTCAAAAAAAAATAGATTAATACAATGTTATAAATTCATCTAAAAGTATGTTAAGGGGGCTTACTTTGACCACACTAAACGGCATGGTTGGCTAGCATTCATGTTACGTCTTTCTTTTACTAATATGAAAAATAAGTAAAGTTATAAGAGAAAATTATCTTTTATGAAAGATAATTTTGCATGTATGCAGTTATACAACTTGCAAAGCACTTTCATAGTCACTATTACATCGATCTCCCAAATCACCTTCTATATGGGAAGAAAACATACAACTCTAAGTATCTTGTTACTGTTACCTCTCCTTCGTGGATGAGAACAATGTTGCTGAGATTTACAAAGGTAATAATAAGAGGTAGACCTTGGTCTAGGACCCAGGCCTCTTGTTGTTTTGACTTAACGCTTTTTCTCCTATACCACAACACTCCTTCAGTCATACAGCTTGAATTAATAGCCAGTATTACATCAAAATGAGGACTGTATTTCTTTGCCAATATCTCAGCTGCACTATGTTCTAGAATTTGGGGATTTAGCAATACTTCATGAAGAAAGCTGACCACCAAGCACAGAAAAATTTATTTATGGGGTTTTATGTAATGCGGGTTTCAAATATGGGAGAACATTTCTTTTAGGATTTATTTTAATAGTTTAAACAGACATCTAAAGTAATTTTCAAAAAG
>NW_016827109.1:0-1100 GCF_001698545.2 Rhinopithecus bieti | reverse complement strand
TCACCATAGCCGTCCCTATACTCCCGAGTCTCTCTTGGTAGCTTTTTCTCCAAAAGGGGTTCCAGAATCCTCTATGAGAAGAAAGATATATTTCTGTGAGTGGAATGCACACGTCACAAAGCAGCTCCTCAGAAAGCTTCTCTCCAGTTTCTATCTGAAGACGTTTCCTTTCTCAGTGTAAGCCTCATAGCCTCCTGAATATCCCTTTCACAGACTAAACCAAAACATTGTTATGATACTGCTCAATGAAAAGAGAAGCTTAACTGTGTGAGCGGAATTCACGTGACACAGAGCAGTTTCACAGAAACGCTTCTTCCTCGATTTTATTTCAGTATATTTCACTATTTGCCATAATCCTCAATGCAATCTGAAATATCACTTTTTCCGTTTCACAGGAACAGTGTTCAAATGCTGCCTTGTGAGAAAGGAGGTGTAACTCCCTGAGTGGAATGTATACATCACAAAGTAGTTTCTCAGAAAGCTTATATCCAGTTTTTATCTGAAGATATCTCCTCTTTCTCTGTAGGCCTGAATGTGCTCCCGAATGTCCCTTCGCAGATTAGTGCATGACGGAGATTCCAAACTGCATAATATAAGTAAAGTTTTAACTATGCGAGATGAATACATATATCTAATGCAAAGCGGTTTCACAGAAATATTCTTTCCAGTTTTTGTCTGAGGATATTTCCTTTTTCACCATAGCCGACCCTATACTCCCATACTCCCGATTGTCTCTTGGGAGCTTTTTCTACAAAAGGGGTTCCAGAAACCTCTATGAGAGGATTGGTATATTTCTGTGAGTGGAATACACACGTCACAAAGCAGCTCCTCAGAAAGCTTCTCTGCAGTTTCTATCTAAAGACGTTTCTTTTTTCACCAAAAGCCTAAAAGAGCTCCTGAATATCCCTTTGCACACTAAACAAAAACAGTGTTATGATACCGCTCAATGAAAAGAGAAGCTTAACGGTGTGAGCAGAATTCAAGTGACACACAGAAGTTTCCAGAAAGCTTCCTTCTGGTTTCTCTCTGAGTTTATCTCTTTTTCAGTATATTCTGAAGAGCGTTTCCAAATGTCCTTCCTCAGATTCCACAGAAATGGT
>NW_016827108.1:0-679 GCF_001698545.2 Rhinopithecus bieti | reverse complement strand
GTGTGTGTGCATGTGTGAGTTTGTGTGTGTGTGTGCATGTGTGAGTTGTGTGTGTGTGTGTGTGCATGTGTGAGTTTGTGTGTGTGTGTGCATGTGTGAGTTTGTGTGTGTGTGCATGTGTGAGTGTGTGTGTGTGCATGTGTGAGTGTGTGTGTGTGCATGTGTGAGTTTGTGTGTGTGTGTGTGCATGTGTGAGTTTGTGTGTGGGTGTGCATGTGTGAGTGTGTGTGTGCGTGTGTGAGTGTGTGTGTGTGCATGTGTGAGTTTGTGTGTGTGTGCATGTGTTTGTGTGTGTGTGTGTGCATGTGTGAGTGTGTGTGCATGTGTGAGTTGGTGTGTGTGTGTGCATGTGTGAGTTGTGTGTGTTTGTGTGTGTGAGTGTATGCATGTGTGAGTTTGTGTGTGTATGTGTGTGCATGTGTGAGTGTGTGTGTGCGCATGTGTGAGTTTGTGTGTGTGTGTGCATGTGTGTGTGTATGTGTGTGCATGTGTGAGTTTGTGTGTGTGTGTGTGAGTGTGTGTGTGTGTGTGTGTGCATGTGTGAGTGTGTGTGCATGTGTGTTTGTGTGTGTGTGCATGTGTGAGTGTGTGTGCATGTGTGAGTGTGTGCATGTGTGAGTGTGTGTGCATGTGTGAGTGTGTGTGCATGTGTGAGTGTGTGTGCATGTGTGTGTGTGTG
>NW_016827107.1:0-771 GCF_001698545.2 Rhinopithecus bieti | reverse complement strand
CTCCTGACCTCGTGATCTACCCGCCTCAGCCTCCCAAAGTGCTGGGATTACAGGGATGACTTCTCCTTTGACCTACAGTTTATTTAGAAGTTGATATGGTTTGGCTGTGTTCCCACCCAAATCTTGAATTGTGGCTCCCACAGTTCTCGTGTGTTGTGGGAGGGACCTGGTGGCAGGTAATTGAATCATGTATGTAGGTCTTTCCCCTGCTTTGCTCCTTGATAGTAAGTCTTACGAGATCTGATGGTTCTGTGAGTGACAGTTTCCCTGGGCAAGCTCTTTCTCTTTGCCTGCCACCATCCATGTAAGACCTGACTTGTTCCTCCTTGCCTTCCACCATGATTGTGAGGCCTCCCCAGCCATGTGGAACTCGAGTCTCGCTCTGTGGCCCGGGCTGGAGTGCAGTGTTGCAATCTCGGCTCACTGCAAGCTTCGCCTCCCAGGTTTACGCCATTCTCCTGCCTCAGCCTCCTGAGTAGCTGGGACTACAGGCGCCCGCCACCTCGTCCGGCTGATTTTTTGTGTATTTTTTTAGTAGAGACGGGATATCACCATGTTGGCCAGGATGGTCTCGATCTCCTGACCTTGTGATCTGCCCGCCTTGGCCTCCGGAAATGCTGGGGTTACAGGCGTGAGCCACTGCTCCTGGCCAGAACTCTTTTTAAACTTCTTTTTCTTCCCAGTGTCGGGTATGTCTTCATCAGCAGTGTGAAAATGAATTAATACAGAAGTGTACTGTTTATTTCTGTATCTCTCCCATTTATTTATTTA
>NW_016827106.1:0-769 GCF_001698545.2 Rhinopithecus bieti | reverse complement strand
ATTATTTAAGAGTTTTGCAGCTTCATTCATAAGTTATATTTTCTACACCTTCCCTTTTCCATGACATTTTTTTTTAATTTGGGTAGGTGTAAAAGTTATGCTAACCTCACAATTCAAGTTACCAAAACTTTCTTTATTCTATCTTTTAATAGTTTACAAAACAAAATTATCTGTTCTTGAAAAGTTTGGCAGTGATCCCCTATAAAAGATCAGGATCTGCTGCCTTCTATGGTGTAGATCTTTTGAGTATGTTTTCTATGTTTCCATTGACACTGATTCCTTTTTTTCTACTCTTTAGAGCAAGTTTAGGTGCTGCTTTGCTGTAAAATGTTCATTTCATATGGATTTTTTTTATATGGTAGTTTCCTGTAATACTAAAATTTTATTCATAATTATATCTTTTTCCTCATATCTGCTTTATTATTTTGTAGGATCTAATGTGTCAATGGAATATCTGATGCCAAATTGGTTCTCATTTTGTTGAGGTAACTCTAGCTCTGAAACCCAAAGAGAGCTTTAAGGTTTTTCCTCTGAGTTTTAGGGTTTCATATTGTTGGTGTCATACAAAATATGTAGAAAGGGAAGGGTTTGGCTGGGTGCAGTGGCTTACGCCTGTAATGCCAGCACTTTGGGAGGCTGAGACTGGCGGATCACAAGGTCAGGAGATCGAGACCATCCTGGCTAACACGGTGAAACTCTATCTCTACTAAAAATATTAAAAATTAGCTGTGTGTGGTGGCGGGCACCTGTAGTCCCAGCTACTCAGGAG
>NW_016827105.1:6322-7675 GCF_001698545.2 Rhinopithecus bieti | reverse complement strand
TTCTCTGGGATGAATTCACACATCACAAAGCACTTTCTCAAATAGCTTCTTTCTAGTTTTATCTGAGGATATTTCCTTTTCACCATAGATCTCAATGCACTCCCAAGTATCCCTTTGCAGATTCTACAAAAACAGTGTTAACAAACTGCTCCATGAAAGAAAGGTGTAAGTCTGTGAGGTGAATTCACACATCACAAAGAACTTTCTCAGAATGCTTCCTTCCAATTTTTATCTGCGGATATTTCGTTAGTCAACATATTCTTCAATGTGATCCAATATATCCCTTCTCAGGTTACCCAAAAACAGTGCTAACAAACTCATCCATCAAAGCAGTCGTGTAACTCAGTTAGATGAATTAACACATTACATAGCAGTTTCTCAGAAAGCTTCTTACTAGTTTTTACATGAAGATATTTCCTTTGTCACCATAGTTTCAAGGTGCTCCAAAATATCCCATTGCAGATTTCCAGAAAACACTGTTACCAAACTGCTTGATGAAAATAATGGTGTAACTCTTTGAGATGTATTCATACATAACACAGCTGTTTCTTAGAAAGCTTTTTCTAGTTTTCATCTGAGGATATTTACTTTGTCACCCTATGCTTCAATGTGATTCAAAATACCCCTGCTCAAACTCCCCAAAACAGTGCTGGGAAACTGCTCCATGAAAAGAAAGTTGCATCTCTGTGAGGTGAATTCACACATCAGAAACAAGTGTCTTATAAAGCTTTCTTCTAGTTTTTGTCTCAGGATATTTGCTTTGTCACCATAAACTTCTATGCCCTCCAAAATATCTCATTGCAGCTTCCAAGAAAACAGTGTGAGCAAACTGAACAATGAACAGAACAGTGTAATCCTGTGAGATGAATTCACAAATCAAACAGCAGATTCTCAGAAAACTTCTTTCAAATTTTTTTCTGAGGATATTTCTTTTGTCACCATAGGCTTCAGTGCATTCTCAAATATCCTACTGCAGACTCCACGAAGACAGTGTTATCAAACGGCTCAAAGAAAACACCAATGTAGCTCTGTGAGATGAATTCACCCATCACAAAGCAGTTTCTCAGAAAGCTTCTTTCTAGTTTTTATCTGAGGATATTTCTTTTTTCACCATAGGCCTCAATGTGCTCCCTAATATCCCATTGCATATTCCATGAAAACAGTGTTAGCGAATTGCTCCTTGAAAAGGAAGGTGTACACTTGTGAGATGAATTCGCTGATCATAAAGAAGTTTCTCAGATAGCTTCTTTATGGTTTTTATCTGAGGATAATTCCTTTGTAACCAAAGGCTTCAATGCAATCCAAAATATCCCTTCCCAGTTTCCTCAAAAACAGTGCTACCAAACTGCTACA
>NW_016827105.1:0-1613 GCF_001698545.2 Rhinopithecus bieti | reverse complement strand
AATCACAAAGCAGTTTCTCAAAACTCTTCTTTTTGTTTTTTATCTAAGGATATTTCCTTTGTCACCATAGGCTTCAATGTGATCAAATTTATCCCTTCTCAGATTCCCAATAAACAGTGCTACGAAACTGCTCCATTAAAAGAATGGTATAACTCTGTGAGATGAATTCACACATCACAATGATGCTCCTCAGAAAGCTTCTTTCTGGTTTTTATCTGAGGATAATTAATTGTCATCATAGGCTTCAATTCAATACAAAATATCCTTTCTCAGATTATGCCAAAACAGTGCTACCAAACTGATCCATGAAAGGAATCATTTAGCACTGTGAGACAAATAACACATCACAAAGCAGTTTCTCACAAAATTTCATTCTAGTTTTTATATGAGGACATTTCCATTGTCACTATAGGCTTCTATAGGCTTCAATGTGATCCAAAATATCCCTTCTCAGATTCCCCAAAAACAGTGCTACCATACTGCTCCATGTAAAGAATCATGTAACTGTGTGAGGTGAATTCACGTATCACAAAGGAGTTTCTTCAAAACCTTCTTTCTAGTTTCTGTCTGAGGATATTTCCTTTGTCACCCAAAGCCTCAATGTGCTACAATATATCCCATAGCATATTCCGAGAAAATAGCGTTAGCAAACTCCTCAATGAAAAGAACAGTGTAACTCTGTGATATGAATTCACACATCACAAAGCAGATTCTAAAATATCTTGTTTTTCGTCTTTATCTGAGGATATTTCCTTTGTCACCATTGGCTTCAATGCGCTTAAAGATATCCTATTGCAGATTCCAAGAAAAGAGTGTTAGCAAACTGCTCAATGAAAAGAATAGTGTAACTCTGTGAGATGAATTCACACATCACAAAGCAGTTTCTCAGAAAACTTCTTTCTAGTTATTATTGGAGGATACTTCCTTTTTCACCATAGACCTCAATGCACTCCCAAATAGGGTGTTGCATTTTCCACGAAAACAGTGTTCGCAAACTGCCCAATGAAAAGAACAGTGTAACTCTGTGAGATGAATTCACACATCACAAAGTAGCTTCTCAGAAAGCTTCTTTGTAGTTTTTATCTGAGGATATTTCTTTTTTCACTATAGGCTCCAAAGCCATTCAAAATATCTCTTGTCAGATTCCCAGAAACAGTGCTATCAAACTGCTAAATAAAAAGAATGGTGTAACTCTGTGATATGAATTCACACATCACATACAGTTTCTCAGAAAGCTTCTGTATAGTTTTATCTGAAGATATTTCCTTTTCACTCTAGTCCTCAATGTGCTGCTAAATATCCCATTGCAGATTCCATGAAAACATTTTTAGCAAACTTCTCCAGGAAAAGAAAGTTGTAGCTCTGTGAGACGAGTTCACACTTCACAAAAAACTTTCTCAGAAAGTTTTTTTCTAGTTTTTATCTGAGGATATTTTCTTTGTTACCATAGGCTTCAATGCAACCTAAAATATCCCTTCTCAGATTCCCGAAAAATAGTGCTACGATTCTGCTCCAAGAAAAGGATTGTGTTACTCCATAGATGAATTCACACATCACAAAGCAGTTTCTCATAAACCTTCTTTGTATTTTTTATCTGAGATTATTTAGTTTTC
>NW_016827104.1:0-1103 GCF_001698545.2 Rhinopithecus bieti | reverse complement strand
TTTCTTTCTTTCTTAGATGGAGTCTTGCTCTGTCGCCCATGTTAGAGTTTAGTGGCATGATCTCGGCTCACTGCAACCCCCTCCTCCTAGGTTCAAGCGATTTTCCTGCCTCAGTCTCCCTAGTAGCTGGCACTACAGTTGTGTGCCACCATACCTGGGTAATTTTTTCTATTTTTAGTAGAGACTGGGTTTCACCATGTTAGCCAGAATGGTCTCCATATTCTGACTTTATGATCCATCTGACTCCACCTCCCAAAGTGCTGAGATTACAGGCGTGAGCCACCGTGCCTGGCCTGTTTTTTGTTTCTTTAACAAAAAGTTATAGGGATTTCTATGAGTATTGTACTGAATCTAAATCACATTCAGTTATAAAATCATTGAGCAATATTAATTTTTCCAATCAGTATGGGGTTTATATCTATTTATACGTTTTTAATCATTTTGATCAATGTTTGTAGATTTCAAGGTACAAACCTCGCCTTTTAATGCTTATTTCTAAATGTTTCTTAGTTTAAGTTCTTTTGCAAATGGAAGTGATTTCTGATTTTCTTTTAAAATTATTTATTGTTAATGTATGGAAATTCAACTAATTTTTGGTGCTGCTGTTCTATTCTGCAAATACACGGAATGTGTTTATTAGTTCCAGTTGCATTTTGGTTGACTCTTCGTGATTTTCTTCACAGAATGTCATGTCATCAACAAACAAATAAAATTTGACTTTTTCTTTCTGATTTGGATGAGTTTGATTTCTTTTGCTATTTCATTGCTCTGGCTAGGACAGCCAGTATTGATTGAATAGAAGGGGTGAGAGTATTCTTGCATCATGTGAGATCCTACAGGAAAAGCATTACATGTTCCCTGATTGGTTATTTCTGCATTGGTCATTTCACGGAAGGTCTTTCTATTGTTGAGGTAAATTTCCTTCTGTATCTATTTTGTTTAGGATTTCCATGATGACTGGATGTTGAATTTTGTGAAACGCTTTTCTCCGTCTACTGAGATGATGTGATTTTCATCTTTCATTCTGTTCAAGTGGAATATCACATTGATTTGCCTGAATATGTTGAACCATCCTTGCATCCCAGAAATAAGTGGTACTTGCT
>NW_016827103.1:0-769 GCF_001698545.2 Rhinopithecus bieti | reverse complement strand
CCATTCTCCTGCCTCAGCCTCCCAAGTAGCTGGGACTACAAGTGCCCACCACTATGCCGGCTAATTTTTGTATTTTTAGTAGAGATGGGGTTTCACCATGTTAGTCAATCTCCTGACCTTGTGATTCACTCACCTCTGCCTCCCAAAGTGCTGGGATTACAGGAATGAGCCACGACTCCTAGCACCTTAAAGTCTTAATTCAACAATTTTGAATGCAAATGGACATTTGATTTTCCCAACACCATTTGTTAAAGAGATTATACTCTCCCCATTGTGTATTCTTCACACCTTTGTCAACTATAATTTACTATATGTGCTTGGTATTACTTCTGGGCTCTCTATTCTGTTACATTGGTCTATATATCTATAGTCATGCTAGTACCATTCTGTTTCTATTACTGTAGCTTTGTCATATATTTTGAAATCAGGAAGTGTTATGCCTTCAGCTTTGTTTTTCTTTTTCAAGATTGCTTTAACAATTTGAGGTCTTTTGTAGGAACATATAAATTTTGTACATTTTTTAAAATTTCTGTAAAAACTGTCAGTGGAATTTTCATAGGGATTACATTGAATCTGTAGATTGCTTTGAGTAATAGGAACAGCATTAATTTAACAGCATTAATTATTCTAATTCACAGACATGGAATGTCTTCCCATTTTTTTCTACTTTAACTTCCTTCTTTCATCAGTGTTTTATAGTTTTCAGTATAGAATTCTTTCACTCTTTTGTTTTGTTTTTTTTTTTTTTTTTTTTTTTTATTTTTTTTTT
>NW_016827102.1:10684-11914 GCF_001698545.2 Rhinopithecus bieti | reverse complement strand
TGTTATTAGTTCTCTATGGATGATTTTATCGACTTTTTACCCATAAAATTAAGATATATCTGCATATTTAAATATTCTGCAGCCATTGAAAATATTGATTGACATCTACATTCATTTACATGGAAAATATGCAGCATATAATCTTAAATAGGGAAGGTGGTTACATGACTATATACACAGTATATCCCATTTTTGAGAAGTATCAAGCTTTATATGCATTAAAACTTCTCAAAGGCTATATACCCAAATGAGAAGAGTAGTTATTTATTGGTAAAATGATAATGTATGAATTTAATATTTATTCTTTTATTCTCATGTATGTTTTCTTATCTATAATAGATGTTGAGTTGTGTAATTGTTGGGGAAGAAAAATGTCGAATTCAGGTAAGGTTGGAACTTAAGGAGATGATAGAATGGCAGAGTTTATATGGATATTTTTGGAACACATACTGAGTGGAAAATGTTTACACCAAAAAGGGAGATGCATTAAAATTATAGATGTACTGTGAAGATGTGGATAATATCACATTGGGGTAATGTATATAAAATGCTAAAATAGTGTTGGAATGTAGCAGTTAATTACTGAAAGTGAACACCCTTAGTTTCCAAAAGGCAGAGTTGAAAATTTTGGTTTGCCTTTTTTTCTAAGGTGTCATTCTACCATACACAAGTGGCATTTGGTAAACAAAATGTTAATATAATTTATCTTAGGTGTAGGGTCTTTGTTCTCTTTTAAGAATTGAGAATGCTTCCTTGCTGTGATCTTGTCAATTTCTACGACATTTCTGATGTCTCGGTGATGTTACTGTGGTTTAGACATGAAGCCTAAGTCAGTGTTTCTCAAAGTAGTGTTGGTGGAATACCAGGAATGCATGTATATGTTTTTAGGTTTCACAAGTTCCCTAGAAATGTCTTTTAAATGTTGTTTTCAGGTCACTGATAATTTAAAGAAATTCATTGTAAAAATATTCTGTATTTTAACATGTTACCCAGTGATTTTGGAGCCAAATTTTGGGTTTATATTAAATATTGTCATGGTACTAAGCAGCACTATTGTATTCATTCATCATAAGATAGACTTGTTTAGTATCTCCAAAATTATGATGCACTTACAACTGAGGATACCTTAGCATTGTTTCGTAGTTTAATTAGAAGTATTTTTCTTTATTTTTAATTAAATTAAATTAAATTAATTTATTTTTGAGACGGAGTTTTGCTCTTGTTGCCCAG
>NW_016827102.1:0-8929 GCF_001698545.2 Rhinopithecus bieti | reverse complement strand
CGCCCGGCTAGTTTTTTGTATTGTTTAGTAGAGACGGGGGTTCACCGTGTTAGCCAGGATGGTCTTGATCTCCTGACCTCGTGATCCGCCCGTCTCGGCCTCCCAAAGTGCTGGGATTACAGGCTTGAGCCACCGCGCCCGGCCAGGTATGTAAATTTTTAAGTAACATCATAATAAAAATAATTTCAAACAATGATAGGGGCCTTTGGGGAGTTTTCTCCTTTTTAGAATAATATTACTCAAATTTTATAAGCAATCCACTTATGTCAAAGACACGTATATTATAGAAGAAAAGAGGTGGGTCGCACCTAATATTTATCAGACACTGTTTGGCGCTTCACATTTTTTTTTTATCCACTCAATTTCTTCAACAGTCCTGTCAAGTAAGCACTATTATACCTTTATTGCAGAAGAAATAAGACTTGGAGAAGTTAGGTAAAATTTCCAAGATCACTCAGTTACTAAAAAGCAGGGCTAATGGCCTTCCAAACGTGAGTAATTGGTTGCTTTAAAATCACTTCATATGGAGACAAACACCTGTATAACGCCTCTTTAGTTACTCAACACAAAAATACCTCTTGATGAAGATGAAGAAGGATGTGAGATTCTTCTTGTTGAGCCCATAACTTTATAGATACCCACACAGCAACATGTAGAGGAAAGAGCAAAGTCTCAGGAATTGCCAATAGGTGAGACTTGGATGAGGAACAGATAAACTACTATTTATATTGCTGCTTCTGTGTGACAGGATGAGCAGTTTGGGCATGGGGCAAATAATAATTTCTGTATTGATACATTGAACTTGAGATGCAGAGTGAATTTTACACCTGGAGTAAAAACGAGGCTAATTTGAGCAATGAAAAGTCCCAGTGAGGCAGGTCTGAATAGCATCCATCTGCTCCTTTCCCCTTTCCCTTGTTCCTTCTCATTCTTTTTTCCACTTCCTCCCTCTTACTTATCTTTATTTCCTCCTTCTGGAAGGTCATTGGTGGTAGCCTCCCTGGGCTTTTCTGACACTTCAATTTCCATGACACCATGCCATGTATCAGTGGGCATTCAATACAGAATAACAACTGTCGTTGCTCTAGTCATAAGGTGACCCTGGGTGTGACTGGATGCCAGGAATTTTTGGAAACTTTGTTGAACAGAACAGAGACTGAGAAGGAACTAGTCTTAGCTTGGCATGGCCACACGTGCACTGCATGAATTTTTGATATCCTGCATCTGGTCTTATTTAGACTGAATAACCCGGAGTCTGAGAAAGGTGGTATGAGATAGATGTGTGACTGCCTGGTCCAGGCAGCCAGGTCACACGTTGATGTCCCAATGTTTTCACATGGGATGCTGTCACTCCCAATCCTTTTGGGAAGGACAGAGTTCTAGGATTGTGGCTAATTGTGGTAGCCCACTGGGGCAGGGAGGAGGCAGTGTCCTCTACTTTAGAGAGGATGGCAGCTCCTGGGAAACCAAGGAAACTAGAAACTCAGAGGATGTCCTGCTATTTTGGTTTTGTTCTCATTTAATAGTTTTAGGACTATAAGTGCGTCTATCCCAGTTGAAATGTGATTAAAAGTGATTTTACAAAAGTCAAGTTTTTAGCAGGGCTTGGTGGCTCATGCCTGTAATCCCAGCACCTTGGGAATCTGAGATGGGAAGATCACTTGAGCCCAGGAGTTCGAGACCAGTCTGGGGAACATGGTGAAAGCCCCCTCTCTAAAAAAAATATAAAAATTAGCTGGGCATGTTGGCATGTGCCTGTAGTCCCAGCACCCCGGGAGACTGAGGTGGGAGGATCACTTGTGCCTGGGAAGGTTGAGGCTGCATTGAACTGTGATCATGCCACTGCACATCAGCCTGGGCAACAGAGTGAGACCCTATCTCAAAAAAAAAAAAAGTAGATATTTGTCCTGTTGTAAATTGTCAACCAATATACATAATATTTCAAGATTTGTCTTGTCATAAATTGTCAACCAATATACATAATATTTCAAAGCTCAGGAAAATTTTTTTTTTTTAAATTCACATTTTACCTGTCTTGTTTCAGAAGACATTCCAAGTGTATGTTTAGCAAATTGATGTGGTTCGGGCAAAATTTATGTTTACGGCTCTCGTCATTAATTTCTCTGCTAAGTTCCCTTGAAAATGGTTTTTAAAATAATGATTCATACTATTTTCAAGCCTAGCTTTTTACATTAATTTTGCATTGCATCCTAGGATGAAGGTTTTCTCCGGTTTCTCTCTTTAAGCCATGGCTCTTCCTGCAACTACCTGATGAGTTCTTCCTGCTGGTTGCACAAATAAAATCAATCCATGGCATTGCAGTAAAGAGAGTTTAATTTGACATGAGGCCAGCCATGCCATGCCAGAGACAGAGTTATTACTTAAATCAATCTCCCCCCAAATGCGGAGACTGGGGTTTTTAAAGGATAAGTTGGTGGATAAGAGGTCAAGGAGTGGGGAGTGTTGACTGGTCGGGTTGGAGATTGAAATCATAGGGAGTCAAAGCTGTTCTCTTGTACTGAGTCAGTTCCTGGGTGGGGACCACAAGACCAGATGAGCCAGTTTATTGATCTGGGTGGCGCCAGCTGATCCATTGAGTACAGGGTCTGAAAAATATCTGGAGCACCAATCCTAGGTTTTATGATAGTGATGTTCTCCGTAGGAACAACTGGGGAGATTTAGAATCCTGTGGCCTCTAGCTGCTTGACTCCTAAGTCATATATATATATATATATATATATATATATATATATACACACACACATACACACACACACACATATATATATAATCTTGCTCTGTTACCCAGGCTGGAGTGCAATGGCGTGATCTCAGCTCACTGTAACCTCCGCTTCCCGGGTTCAAGCAATTCTCCTTCCTCAGTTTCCCAAGTAGCTGGCACTACAGGCGCGTGCCACCATGCCCAGCTAAGTTTTGTATTTTTAGTACAGACGTGTTTCGCCATGTTGGCCAGGCTGGTCTCGAACTGTTGACCTCAGGTGATCACCTGCCTTAGCCTCCCAAAGTGCTGGGATTACATGCGTGAGCCACCGCACCTGGCCCTAAGTCATAATTTCTACTCTTACGTCTAATTTCTTAGTCCTACAAAGGCAGTCTGGTTCTCAAATAGCCCTTTCCCAAAATAAAGAAAGGGGGTTTGTTTTTGGAAAGGACAGTTATTATCTTTATTTCAAAGTTAAGCTAAAAACTAAGTTCCTTCCAAAGTTAGTTCAGCTTATACCCAGGAATGAACAAGGACAGCTTGGAGGTTAGAAGCAAGATGGAGTCGATTAGGTCAGATCTCTTTCACTGTCATAATTTTCTCAGTTATAATTTTTGCAAAGGGGGTTTCATTCCTTGCCTTTAAGCCAGAGCTGTCTCACCACCATCCTGGGGGCTCTGGTCTGCTCTGCCCTAAGGGTGTGGTATTAGCAGGAAAGGGGGTATTTACTTATCAGAGTAGCATAGCTTCTTGCTTGACCCTCCCCATGGGGGCCCTCTCAGGCATTGTACTAAGGGCTTGGGCAATGTTTGTGTTTGGGGATAGGCAGGAGAGGAGGGAGAAGGGAGGATGGAGTGAAGAAAGCCTTATCGGAGGGGTACTTTTATCCTGATAGGGTCTTGAAAATGTAATTCACTTCACCATTAAGAATGGGCTAAGTGTCAGTCTCTGGCCCTGTTGATCATCAACATTTTAAAAAGTGAAAGAGTAGGTGTGATACTAGCATCTTAGTTTTGGCATAAAGCCTCTTCATTTATTGAGCATTTTTAAGTTTGCAGAGGACATGACATACTGTCAAATGGGGTGGAATTCCCTTTTGAAAATAAAAAAAATTCAAAATGATAATTTACGTTACTGTAAGAAAATATAATTATCAAGCAGACCAGATCCTTAGTGTTTGCTGCTCAGAACATTCTCTCCCTAAGATCAATCTACATCGGAAACCACATTATCATTTATTTATTTATTTAATGCTCAGGAAACTCAACCAACTTAACTAGAGGTTGGTGCCATCAAAGTTGGAGAGTCTTGTGATTCTCTAATTCATTTAGCTTTGTTCATGTTTTTTCCTTTATAGGTGATTACCTACTTGTGATCAAATCTTACATATTTTCCCTTTGTGGCTTCTAGGTTTTTGGTCATGCTGAGGAAGCTCTAGGTTATAAAAATAGACTCATATTCCCTTCAAGCATTTTATACACACATTTTAACCTTTTGTTTAATTATTTTTCTATTATACACAACCATGCATATTACAAGTAGACATCTATTCTCAACACTTGTCTTTTCCCAGATAGCATACTTCTTGGAAGACATATTATATTCTACTGGTCTTTGGTTATTTACAGAGTATTATTCTTTTCCATGAATAGGATCTTTATTTTTATGGTTGCTACTTTGGAGGCACGGTGCACTGAGCTACTAGCTACTATTTGTGAAGTCCTATACTGCAGAGCTTGTTTTATTAAAAATAGAATTAATGGTTTGGGTGGTTTCTTAGCTCAGGACTAGAAAACAGAACCTGGGGCAAAAGTTTACCTGGTGACGCTGCTGGGATGTTCAATACAAGTGAGGAGAAAAGGCAAGTGAGGCAAGGAAAGACAGAAAGCAAATATGAGGGGGTGAGTTACCCATCTGGACATAACTCGTCAACAAAAACACAGCTGATTATTTTATCTCATGTGATGTCTTCAGTAAGTACATATAAAATTACTGCATCTAAGAACAGTCTATCTAAGTGGGAGAAATAAAAAAGATTTTTTCTGTCAGCTCTTTTGAGTAGCCAGATTTCCATTGATCAAAGTTAGCTCCATGGGACATTAATTCCCCTGTACGTCTATGTGTCTAGTCTGTCTAGTTTGCAACTGTAATATTCTTTCCTTGTTAGGTGACACTATGTTAGGTGACTTCAAGCTGTGGCTGGAACACCAATGGCAATGGCAGTGGCAGTGGCCTAGGCTCTAAGAATGCATAAATCATTGCTGCGTCCTCTGGTCAGGAAGTAAGGAAGTTGATCAGGGCTCAGGATAGGTAGTGGGGCCAAGTGAGGCTAGGATGACACATAACTTAGGAAAGGTTGTAATACTAATTGTGTCACAAGTCCATTATGAAAGACCCTAAAACACCATTGAGCAGGCTACAATATACTTTGGGCTATTAAAATTCTTCAATTTTACAATTTATAAAAGGTGATCTGGACCAAAAAAATTATGAGTCAGCAATTAAAGTACTCATAATATCTTCTGTCTCTGGATACATGACAATGAATGAGCTAATCAGTGTGTTTGAGCATTTTTCAGCCTGCTGGCTAATCTTGTTCTTCAAGTTACATATTATCTGTGCCTTGCAACCAAAGGATGAGACATTCCAGAAACACAAAACATGCTATTAGATCTTAGAGACATGAGCAATACTAATCAAGACATCTTTGCAGGCACTTGCAAGAGAAAGTGACATTCTATCCGACAAAGTGGGTAAGATACAAATATAACTTTAAAAAAGACATTGAGTACAAATAGAGAAAATAACACAAGGGATAAAATGAAATAAGTGAGGCTGGGCACGGTGGCTCAAGCCTGTAATCCCAGTACTTTGGGAGGCTGAGGCAGGTAAATTGCTCGAGCCCAGGAGTTTGAGACCAGCCTGGGGAATATAGTGAAACCTCATCTCTACCAAACCCCCCCCCCCACAAAAACTGAGGTGGGAGGATCTCCTGAGACTTGGGAGGTCAAGGCAGCTGTGATGGCACCACTGCACTTCAGCCTGGGCAACAGAGTGAGACCTCGTCTCAAAAACAAAAACAAAAAAAATTAAACAAGTGTAAGAAGGACATTGGAGTTAGATGATTTAATTCTAATTGTAGCAATTGATTAATTTGTATTTTTTTTGCCATACTTATGGATTATATTTGTTACTATATTTTAAATTTTGCATGTACATTCATTGGTGGGATTAATGTATCATCATCAAGTATCTTTCTCATCATGAAGTTTTGATATTAAGGTTGTATGGCTTCATTTTTCACTATGTAATGGTGTCTTTTGATAAAGGGAAATTTGTCAATATTTTCCTTCATTTTACTTTATTCTTTTAAAGAAACTTTATCCTACTATAATGTCATGAAGATTATCTACATTATCTTCTAGAAGCTTTATAATTTTCCCTTTCACATTTAGATTTATAATTCACCTAGAATTTATTTTTGTATGTGATGTGAGGTAAGGGTCAAGATTCAATTTCCCCCCATATGGATATCCAATTGACCCAGCACCATTTCTCGAGAAGGCCGTTCTTTCTTCCACTACACTACAGTGTCGCCTTTGTAATAGTTATGTTGCTATATATGTATGAATCTATCTCAGGACTTTCTATTCTTTCAATTCGTCTATTTTTTTTATCCTTCCACCTGTGTTCTTGTACCTTGTCACAATTACTGTAGCTTTATTGTAAAATTTGATGTTTGCTAATATAAATCCTCTTTATTGTTCTTTTTCAACATTATTTTGGTTATTCTTGGTATTTCTACATTTACATATAGATTTAAAAAATAAGTTTGCCAAATTACACACACACACACATGCACACACACACACACACACACTCTTGGAATTTTGTTGGGAACTGCACTGAATCTACAGACCAATTTGGTGAGAATTAACACATTTCACATTTACAATATTGAGTTACTCATTCCATTAATATGGTTTACTACTCATTTCTTTGTTCTTTAATTTCTTTCAATAATGTAGCATTCAGATTCAGACTTGCACATACTTTGTTAGGTTAATTATTAAGATTTTGTGGCTTCTCAATGCTATTCTAAATGGCCTGGATTTTAAAAGTTCATTTTCCTATTGTTTGCTACTGGTATATAGGACTACAACTGATTTTAAAAAATAGATTGACATGAGGGATTGCTGGCAAGATGGCAGAATAGGAGCAGTTCTGGTCAGCAGCTCCCAGCAAGGTCAATGCAGAAGGCAGGTGATTTCTGTATTTCCAACTGAGGTACCTGGTTCATCTCACTGGGACTGGTTGGACAGTGGATGCAGCCCATGGAGGGTGAGCTGAAGCAGGGTGGGGCATTGCCTCACATGGGAAGCACAAGGTGTCAGGGAATTTTCTCCTCTACCCAAGGGAAGCTGTGAAGGACTGTGCCTGAGGAACCGTGCACTCCGGCCCAGATACTGCACCTTTCCCATGGTCTTCGCAACCCATAGACCAGGAGATTTCCTCCAGTGCCTACCCCACCAGGGCCCTGGGTTTCAAGCACAAAACTGGGTGGCCGTTTGGGCAGACACCAAACTAGCTGCAGAGGTTTTTTTTTTTCC
Organism: Rhinopithecus bieti; assembly: GCF_001698545.2. Taxonomy (NCBI): domain Eukaryota; kingdom Metazoa; phylum Chordata; class Mammalia; order Primates; family Cercopithecidae; genus Rhinopithecus; species Rhinopithecus bieti. Next base: position 1,597 of record NW_016827102.1, on the reverse strand, counting down.
ATACCCCAGTGGCACCTGAAACACCAGCAAGTCAGAACCGTTCACTCCCCTAGAAAGAGGGCTGAAGTCAGGGAGCCAAGTGGTCTGGCTCGGTGGGTCCCACCCCCATAGAGCCCAGCAAGCTAAGATCGCTGGCTTGAAATTCTTGCTGCCAGCACAGCAGCAGTCTGAGATTGACCTGGGATACTTGAGCTTGGTGGGGGGAGGGGGGTCTGCCATTGCTGAGGCTTGAGTAGGCGATTTTACCCTCAAAGTGTAAACAAAGCTGCCAGGAAGTTCAAACTGGGCGGAGCCCACTGCAGCTTAGCAAGGCCGCTGTGGCCAGACTGCCAGATTTCTCCTCTTTGGGCAGGGCATCTCTGAAATAAAAGGCAGCAGCCCCAGTCAGGGACTTACAGATGAAAAACCCATCTCCCTGGGACAGAGCACCTGGGGAAAGGGGCAGCTGTGGGCGCAGCTTCAGCAGACTTAAACGTCCCTGCCTGACAGCTCTGAAGAGAGCAGTGGACCTCCCAGCACAGCATTCAAGCTCTGCTAAGGGTCAGACAGCTTCCTCAAGTGGGTCCCTGACCCCCGTGTATCCTGACTGGGAGACACCTCCCAGTAGGGACCGACAGACACCTCATACAAGAGAGCTCTGGCTGACATCTGGCAGGTGCCCCTCTGGGATGAAGCTTCCAGAGGAAAGAACAGGCAGCAATCTTTGCTGTTCTGCAGCTTCCGCTGGTGATACCTAGGCAAACAGGGTCTGGAGTGGACCTCCAGCAAACTTCAGCAGACCTGCAGCAGAGGAACTTGACTGTTAGAAGGAAAACTAACAAACAGAAAGGAATAGCACATCCACTCAGAGACCCCATCCACAGGTCACAAACATCAAAGACCAAAGGGGATAAATTCACAAAAATGGGGAGAAACCCGTGCAAAAAAGCTGAAAATTCCAAAAACAAGAATGCCTCTTCTCCTCCAAAGGATCACAACTCATCGCCAGCAAGGGAACAAAACTGGACAGAAAATGAGTTTGACGAATTGACAGAAGCAGGCTTCAGAATGTGGATAATAAGAAACTCGTCCGAGCTAAAGGAGCATGTTCTAGCCGAATGCAAGGAAGCTAAAAACCTTGAAAAAATATTAGATGAATTGCTAACTAGAATAAACAGTTTAGAGAAGAACATAAATGACCTGATGGAGCTGAAAAACATAGCACGAGAACTTCATGAAGCATACACAAGTACTAATAACCAAATCAATCAAGCGAAAGAAAGGATATCAGAGATTGAAGATCAACTTAATGAAATAAAGTGAGAAGGCAAGATTAGAGAAAAGAGAATAAAAAGGAACGAACAAAACCTCCAAGAAAAATGGGACTATGTGAATAGATCAAATCTACGTTTGATTGGTGTACCTGAAAGTGATGGGGAGAATGGAACCAAGTTGGAAAACACTCTTCAGGATATTATCCAGGGGAACTTCCCCAACCTAGCAAGACAGGCCAACATTCAAATTCAGGAAATAAGAGAACACCACAAAGATACTCCTTGAGAAGAGCAACCTGAAGACACATAATCATCAGATTCACCAAGGTGGAAATGAAGGAAAA
>NW_016827101.1:0-771 GCF_001698545.2 Rhinopithecus bieti | reverse complement strand
CAAAGTGCCCCCAAATATCACTTTTCAGATTCCACAAAAACAGTGATAGCAGACTGTTTCATGAAGAAAAGGTTGTATCTCTTTGAGATGAATTCACACATCACAAATAAGTATCTCCAAAAGCTTCTTTCTAGTTTTTATTTGAGGATATTTCCTTTGTCTGCATAGGCTTCAATGCTATAAAAAAGTCACTTCTCAGATTCCCCAAAAAGAGTGTTAACAGACTGCTCCATGAAAAGAAAGTGTAACCCTGTGAGAAGAATTCACATATCAGAGAACAGTTTCTCAGAAACTTTCTTTCTAGTTATCATCTGAGGATATTTTCTTTTTCACCATGTGCCTCAGTGCGCTCCCAAATATCACTTTGCAGATTACAGGTACACAGTGTTAGCAACTCCTTCATGAAAAGAAAGGTGTAATTCTGTGAGGTAAATTCACACATCACAAAGATGTTTCTCAGAAAGCTTCTTTCTCCTTTTTATATGAGGATATTTCCTTTGTCATCGTAGGCTTCAATGTGATCCAAAATATCCTTTCTCAGATCCACAAAAACACTGGTAACAGACTGCTCCATGAAACCAAAGTGTAACTCTGTGAGATGAATTCACACATCAGAAATCAGTTTCTCAGAAAACTTCTTACTAGTTTTCATCTGAGGACATTTCCTTTTTCACTTTATGCCTCAATGCTCTCCCAAACATTACTTTTCAGATTCCACGAAAACAGTGTTAGCAAAGTGTTTCATGAAGAAAAACGTGTATCTCTTTGAGA
>NW_016827100.1:0-685 GCF_001698545.2 Rhinopithecus bieti | reverse complement strand
GGAAACAATCATTCTCAGCAAACGATCACAAGAACAGAAAACCAAACACCACATGTTCTCACTTATAGGTGGGAATTGAACAATGAGATCACTTGGACTTGGGACGGGGAACATCACACACCGGGGCCTATTATGGGGAGGGGAGGAGGGAGGGATGGCATTGGGAGTTATACCTGATGTAAATGACGAATTGATGGATGCTGACAAGTTGATGGGTGCAGCACATCAACATGGCACATGTATACATATGTAACAAACCTGCACGTTATGCACATGTACCCTAGAACTTAAAGTATAATAATAATAATAAAAAAAGAAAAATTAAAAGCATAATGCCAAATTGACCACCTCAAATCAAAAGAGAAATATCTCAAAAATCATGCAAAATGTCATGAAAAATCATCTTTGATGTAGATACAATAAAGAATACAAGGAATATGAAGATGTGTATGTCATAGATAAATAGGGTAATCTCAAAATGTGTTCCCCCTCCACTGGTCTGGGTTGAAAGTAAGTATCTATTTGGTATTATAAATGTTAGTTATACTGACTGTAGAAGCAATATCAGAGTTGACAGTCTTGAGAAATACAAAGTCAAACTTATATAAATTTAACTTCTGAAATGTTTAAATGTTTAAATATAAATATAGGCGGAGCAAGATGGCCGAATAGGAACAGCTCCAGT
>NW_016827099.1:0-686 GCF_001698545.2 Rhinopithecus bieti | reverse complement strand
AAAAAAAAAAAAAAAAATGAATAAAATCTGAGATCAAAAAAGTATTTTCAGGATGATTTGATTTTGTTTTCTACGTGATTACTCTCCCCTAGACCTGTTGTTCTTCCTACGTTTCCTACTAGGCCTTTCAGTCACTTTTACTGAATCATCTTTCTCTGCCTTCTCCTTAACTGTTATTTTTCAATGCGCTATACTTTGCTGACTCATCTTACTCTACCATATTGCCTTAAGTGATTTCATATATTCTCACAATGTTAATACTACTCATGTACTGACAATGCCAATAATTTAATTTTCAGCATCAAATTTTCTAATCAGGTATATAATTGCTTTGCTGGTGGTCTCCACCTGGATATTACTTTTTATATGCAACAAACTTAAAACTGAAACGCACTGTTCCAACAAAGCTGCTCCTTCCTGTATTCCTTACCTTGGTTGTGGACTCTACTTTGTGTGTACCTGTTCTCTATTCCTTTAGCCTTAGTTCAGAGCATCATCCTTTCTTATAAAGAGGATTTTAATAATAATCACCATATTTGACTTTTAAGTCAACTTTCACATTTTCTCGTGATTTTTTCACAAATCTGGTCATATTTTATTCTACATAAACACCCTTCGAAAAAGTCACTTTCGGCCGGGCACAGTGGCTCAAGGCTGTAATCCCAGCACTTTGGGAGGCCGAGACG
>NW_016827098.1:0-768 GCF_001698545.2 Rhinopithecus bieti | reverse complement strand
CTCAGAATCCCCAAAACAGTGCTACCCAACTGCTCCATGAAAACAAACATGTAACTCTGTGAGATGAATTCACAAATCACAAAGCAGTTTCCCAGAACACTTCTTTCCAATTTTTGTCTGAGGAAATTTCCTTTGTCACCATAAGCTCCAAAATATCCCATTGTAGAATTCAAGAAAACAGTGTTAGCAACCTACTCAAAGAAAAAACAGTGTAACTCTGTAAGATAAATTCAGAAATCACAAAGCAGTTTCTCAGAAAGACTCTTTCCAATTTTTATCTGAGGAAATTTCCTTTGTCACCATAAACTTCAATACGATCCAAAATATCCTGTTGCAGAATCCAAGAAAATGGTGTTAGCAAACTACTGAATGAAAAGAACAGTGTAACTCTGTGAGATGAATTCACACATCACAAAGAAGTTTCTCATAAAGCTTCTTTTGGTTTTCTCTGAGGGTATTTCCTTTCTCACCATAGGCTTCAAGGCACTCACTGTTATCCTATTGCATATTACACAATAACAGTGTTGTCAAACAGCTCAATGAATAGAACGGTGTAAATCTGTGAGATGAATTCACACTTCACAAAGCAATTTCTCAGAAAGATTCTTTCTAGTTTTTATCTGGGGCAATTTCCTTTTTCAATACAGGCCTCAATGCAATCCCAAATATCCCATTGCAGATTAAATGAAAAGAGTGTTAGCAAACTTCTCAATGGAAAGAATGTTGTAACTCTGTGAGATGAACTTACACATCACAAAGCAGTTTCAC
>NW_016827097.1:0-685 GCF_001698545.2 Rhinopithecus bieti | reverse complement strand
ATTTGAGCCATCACTGGAATTTAAAATACTTTTTTTAAATGCACATGGAATTATCTTAATGATATTAAATGGCTTTGCTATAAATAATCTTCTAAAGAACTTATATAAAAAGATTTTAGGTAATTAAAGCCAATTTTTGACACTTTCTTTAATCAGAAAGGGTTTTGATGGAAGCAGAAAACAGACTGGGAGTCTATGCGTTCAGTGTGCTGTAACCCCACTCAGCCAGGCAGCATCACTTTCCAGCCTGCCCCTCACTGTGCAGACAAGGAAACCGAGACTCCTCTTTCATACTGAGTAGCTAAACCATGATCTTGATTTGAATAAAATGAAAGCTCTTCAGGGCAATTCATTACAACTCTTTACTAATTGTGTTAATATTAAAAATATAGGGGCCAGGCGCAGTGCCTCACGCCTGTGATTCCAGCACTTTGGAAAGCTGAGGGGGGCAGATCACAAGGTCAGGAGATCGAGACCATCCTGGCTAATGCAATGAAAACCTGTCTTTATTAAAAATACAAAAAAAATTAGCCAGGTGTGGTGGCACATGCCTGTAGTCCCAGCTACTCGGGAGGCTGAGAATCACTTGAGCCCGGGAGGTGGAGGTTGCAGCAAGCCAAGATCGCACCACTCCACTCCAGCCTGGGCAACAGACAGAGACTCTGTCTCAAAAAAAGGAAAAGAA
>NW_016827096.1:0-1810 GCF_001698545.2 Rhinopithecus bieti | reverse complement strand
TTATCTGAGGATATTTATTTTGTCACTGTAGGCTGCAATGTGATCCAAAATATCCCCTCTGAGATTACCCAAAACAGTGCTAACAAACTGCCTGAAGAAAAGAAAAATGTAACTCTGTGAGATGAATTCACACATCACAAAGCAGTTTCTCACAGAGCATCTTTATAATTTTTGTCTGAGGATATTTCCTTTGTCAGTATAAGCTTCAATGAGCTCCAAAACATCTCATTGTGGATTCCAAGAAAACAGTGTTAACAAACTGAACAATGAAAACAAGAGTGTAACTCTGTGAGTTGAATTCATGCATCACAAAGCAGTTTCTCACAAGGCTTCTTTTTTATTTTCATCTGAGGATATATCTTTTTTCACCTGCGGGTTCAATATGCTCCCAAATATCCTATTGCAGATGCCATGAAAACAGTGTTATCAAACTGCTCAATGAAAAGAATGGTGTAACTCTGTGAGATGAATTTACACATCAGAAAGCAGTTTTTCAGGAAGCTTTGTTCTGGTTTTATCTTAGGATATTTCCTTTTAACAATTTCTCACTTAGCTTTCTTGTAGTTTTATCTGGAGGTATTCACTTTTTCGCCAATGGCCCCAATGAGTTCCCAAATGTCCATTCACAAAATGGACAAGGAAAGTGTTTCCGAATTGCCGAATCCAAAGAAAGGTTTACTCTGTGAAATGAATGCACACTTCATAAAGCAGCTTCCCAGAAATAATTTTTCTTGTTGCTTCCCTTTTCACCATAGGCCTCAATGCACTACCAAATATTCCTTCTCAGATCCCACAAAAACAATGTTTCAAAATTGTCGAGTGAAAAGAAAGCTTTAACTTTTCGAGATGAATGCACACATCAGAAAGCAGTTTCTCCGATAGCTTCCTTCTAGTTTTTATCCTGTGAAATTCACATTTTGCAATTGTAATCGATGAGTTCCCAAATGTCAATTTGCAAAATGGACAAAAACAGTGTTTCCAATTTTCTGAATCCCAAGAAGGTTTAACTCTGTGAGATGAATGCACACAACACCAAACTGTTTTCAGAAAGTTTCTTTCTTTTTTTTATCCGAAGATGTTTCCTTTTTCACCATAGGCCTCAATATGGGCCCAAAATATCACTTCGCAGATTCTATAAAAACAGTGTTTCCAAACAGTTGAAGGACAAGAAAAGTTTAACTGCGAGAAGAATGCACACATCACAAAGTGGTTTCTCAGAGAGCTTCCTTTTAGTTTTTACCCAGGGATTATTGCTTTTAAGCCATTGGTCTCAATGAACTCCCAAATGTCCATTTGCAGAATGGACAAAAGCAATGTTTCCAAACTGCTGAATCCAAATAAATGTTTAACTCTGTGACGTGAATGCACACAACACAAAGCAGTTTCTCAGAAAGCTTCTTTTACTTTTATCTGAGTATATTTCATTTTCACCTTTGGTCTCAATGCTCTCCCAAATAACCCATTGGAGATTCCACAAAATCAGTGTTTCAAAACTTATAAATGAAAATGAAAGTTTGCCTCCATGAGATGAATGCACACATCAAAAAACATTTCAGTCTAGTTTTTATCCTGGGATATTCCCTTTTCTCCCATTGGCCTCAATGAGCTCTGAAATGTCCTTTCACAGAATGGAAAAAACTACTGTTTCCAAACTGAGGAATACAAAGAATTGTTTAACTCTGTGAGATGAATGCACACATCACAAAGCAGTTTCTCAGAGAGCATCTTTCTAGTTTTATCCTATGATGTTTCCTTTTTCACCATAGGCCTCATTGAGCTCCCAAATATAACTTCACAGATTCTACAAAAA
>NW_016827095.1:0-1811 GCF_001698545.2 Rhinopithecus bieti | reverse complement strand
TGGTTGCCATCTGGGCCATCAGACCTGGCTGCCGGGGTGCAGCAGCAGAAGAGCCAACGGCAGATGGGGGTGCCGCTGCTGGCGGCTGAGCGACTGGTGCTGGCCTGGGTGCAGCTCTCATCTGAGGGGCCCGGCTGGCCACAGGGGCCACGCGGGAGGTGCGGCTTCGGGCTTCCACGCGACATCCTAGGTACGCGACGGCTCGATCTCAGGACGTGTCAAGTTACTTGTTTAACAAGCAAAACAAAATACATCCTGCAAAGAAACAAGAAACCATCACAGCTAGGTTTAGATTTAATGAACTACTTTTATTGAAAAGAACAAAACTGCACGAGACGTATACAAAACTCCGGAGTGGGGGAAAAAAACAACAACAACAACAAGCATATCTATCTTTTCTTTTCTTTTTCTTTTTTCTTTTCTTTTTTTTTTTTTGCGACAGAGTCTTGCTCTGTGGCCAGGCTGGAGTGCAGTGGCATGATCTTGGCTCACAGCAACCTCCACCTCCCAGGTTCAAGTGATTCCCCCGCTTCAGCCTCCCAAGTAGCTGGGACTACAGGCGTACACCACCACGTCTCCACAAAATAAAATAATTTTGTATTTTAGTGAAGACAGGGTTTCACCATGTTGGCCAAGATGGTCTCGATCTCCTGACCTCGTGATTCGCCCCCCTTGGCCTCCCAAAGTGCTGGGATTATGGGCGTGAGCCATCGCGCCCTGTCTAAGCGCATCTATCTTTTCTTCTGTCATTCATCTTCTGCGGAAGCTGAAGATGCATCCTTCTTGTCCTGTTTATCTGAAGGGCCCATCGTGATCCATAATTCCTTATGTCTCTTAGTATTTTCAAATATCTTTTGGGCAAGCTATCAAGCAATCCGCTTGGCCCATAAGTGATTTTCCAGCCCTTTATTTTATTTTTTTATTTTATTTTATTTTATTTTATTTTTGAGACAGGGTGTCACTCTGTCTTCCAGGCTGAAGTGCAGTAGTGCAATCTCAGCTCACTGCAACCTCCACCTTCCAGGTTCAAGCAATTCTCCTGCCTCAGGCTCCCGAGTACCTGGGATTACAGGTGCCCACCGCCACACCTGGCTAATTTTTGTATTTTTAGTAGAGATGACTTTTCACCATGTTGGCCAGGCTGATCTGGAACTCCTGACCTCAGGTGATCTCCCTGCCTCGGCCTCCCAAAGTGCTGGGATTACAGGCGTGAGCCACTGTGCCCAGCCGATTTTCCAGCAGCATTGTGAGCCGAAGCTGTCCCCATCCTTGACTGTGTGAAAATGTTTACCTGGGAATTGTCACCTGTAAAAAAAAAAAAAAATTCCTCTCACACAGCGAGGTTTGCCATCGGTTTTCTTTTCCAGACCTGGCTATTTATTTTTATGCTGAAATAAAACATTATAGCTAAGGGATTTCAAGCACACTTCAAGGAACTTCACATTACAGGGCAGAAGGAGCAAGCTGCCCAGCGGAAAGGGGCCCCCAGCGTCCCCTCATACCTGGTGGCAGCCGCATGATTGCTGGGGTTTATGTGCTAGAGCCGTGTTCTCACATTTACTACTCAAAAATGCACCCCTGGCTGAGTGCAGTGGTTCACACCTGTAATCCCAGCACTTTGGGAGGCCAAAGCAGGCTGATCACCTGAGTTCAGGTATTCAAGACCAGCCTGGTCAACATGGTAAAACCCCATCTCTACTAAAAATACAAAAATTAGCCGGGCATGGTGGTGGGCACCTGTAGTCCCAGCTACTCTGGAGGCTGAGGCGGCAGAATCGCTTGAACCCTGGAGGCAGAGGCTGTAGTGAGCT
>NW_016827094.1:0-684 GCF_001698545.2 Rhinopithecus bieti | reverse complement strand
GGATTCATCATGCAGAGTTAAACCTTTCCCTTTTGTAGCAGTTTGCTAACACTCTTTTCGTGGATTCTGGAAAGTGATATTTGGTAGCTCATTGTGGGCTATGGTGAAAAAGGAAATACCATCAGATAAAAATTGGAAAGAAGCATTGTGAGAAACTGCAATGCAATGTGTGAATACAACTGACAGAGTTACACTTTTGTCTTCAGGCATCAGTTTGCTAACACAGTTTTCTTGAAATCTGCAATGGGATACTTCATAGTGCAATGAAGCTTACAGTGTCAAAGGAAATATCCTCTGACAAAAAGTAGAAAGAAGCTTTCTGAGACACTTATTTGTGATGTATGAATTCATCTCACAGAGTTACACATACGTTTCATGGAGCAGTCGATTAACACTGTCTTTGACGAACATGACAAGGGCTACTTTTGGTTGCTTTGAGGCCTACGCTGATAAAGGAAACATCCGCCATTGAAAACGTGAAAGAAGCTTTGTGAAAAACTTCTTTGTGATATGTGAATTCGTCTCAGAGTTACAACTTGGTCTTTATGAAGCAGTTTGCTGACACTGTTTTCATGGAATCTGCAAAGTGATATTTGGGATGGCGTTGAGGCCTATGGTGGAAAAGGAAATATCCTCAGATCATAGCCAGAAAGAAGCTTTCTCAGAAATTGCTTTCTGATGTGT
>NW_016827093.1:6578-8239 GCF_001698545.2 Rhinopithecus bieti | reverse complement strand
TAGATTTCCATGGGATCAATCTAGTGAGAAATGTGTAATTTATTTGTTTCTCTAAAAAGGAAACCTGCCCTTCTGAGAGAAGAATCAAGGTAGTATGATGCATTCAATTGGAAAACCACTGGATACCCCACTTCTCTTAAGAATATCTTATTCTCCTAGGCAACCAGGAAGAACCTGCTGATTCTTTGAGAGTTCTTTGTCTTGCTAGACTTCCTTTATTGATCATCAGATACATGGGGATGCTGAGATAGTTATGAAATGTAGAAAATCATTTACAAATTTTTCTTCTATAAGTTAAGGTTGTCTTAACTTACAGAACCTACGAATGAACAATTAGGTGAAATGATAATAGACTCCCACCAGTGGGAACTGCTGCACAATCCTGTCAATTTTCAAGAGTATTCGTTTTAATAGGCTACAAAAGCAAATATATACATATAACCTTACTTTATACTCCTGAGTCAACAACTCAGTTAAACACCCACGTGTTTCTCCATCATTCACAAAGAACAGTCAAATGTCTATATGATGTTTAACATCTACATGTGCATGAGACTTACAGCCACTCTAGGTTGAAAAGAGGTCTTTGGACTCGGCCAACCACAATATTCTTGCTGCTAATACTCAAACAACTGGGTAACCTGGCTTTGTGGCCCAGAGTTTTGGGAAATTTCTAAAAGTGTACCCTTGATGTGCCATATTATGGTGTTACCTATTCCAAGAACAGCTAGTTTTGAAACTTTCACTCTATCTATACTGTTGGTTTTGGGTATGTTTTTATGGTATAGTGGTTATCACATTCATCTAACATACTATTGCTTTCCCCTCTCAGCCTCTTTCCCTTTTTTCTCAATAGTTTCAAGTTTTCAGAGCACAACAAAATATCAGTAAAAGTAGAAGGGACTCTGGCCCTGTTTCCACCTACCTCTTCAAGGCAGATCCCTGTGGGTATTAACTAAATGTCTGCATATTAAGGTTTAAAATAAACACAATCATGTCTTTTATAATTTGGGTTGTCTTCCAAATTAAAACTGAATATTACCTAGATAGAAGATCAGATAAAGTGATGATAAAAAATCTTAGTAATTTCTTTGTTAAAAGAAATTTCATATGTTTTCATTTCTCAAAGCAAAAAATAAATCTAATAAAGAATTTTGGTAAAATATTAAACAAAATGAGTAAATAAATAATAAACTCCTTTAAAACCAAAAACCAGGTTAAAAAAGTGTCCAGGCGCGGTGGCTCACACCTGTAGCCCCAGCACTTTGGGAGACTGAGGCAGGGAGATCGCTTGAGGTCAGGAGTACAAGACCAGCCTGTGCAACATGGAAAACTTCTCTACTAAAATACAAAATTAGCTGAGTATGGTGGTGCGCACCTTGGTTTCAACTATTTGAGAGGCTGAGGTGGGAGGATCGCCTGAGCCTGAGAGGTTGAAGCTGCAGTGAGCCAAGATCATGCTACAGAACTGCAGCCAGGGTGACAGAGACCTCTCTCGCTCTCTTTCTCTGTGTCTCTCCCTTTCTGCCTCCCTCTCTCTCTCTCTCATACAGATTATTTTTAATATTTTAGTATGTTTGTAAAAACATGTTCACATTATTGAGTTCATTGTTTTAGATAAAGATACAGATATGTATCTGTTTTTTTTTTTTTTTTTTTTT
>NW_016827093.1:0-2002 GCF_001698545.2 Rhinopithecus bieti | reverse complement strand
CCCGCTTAATGGAAACAACATATTATTTTCATCATAGAGGAGTTATGCTCAAATAGTCTGGGAGAGTAGAAAGCAGGGTCTCTACCTATGTCTCTATGTTTCTATGTCATGAGAAAACCTCCATGAGAGCCATTTCTTAGAGTATTTCTAGACCTTGATTTTATTCTTTTTATGCAGAAACCCCTTCACCTTCTTCCTGGTATTTTTCTCTTCCGATCTAACTCAGTGGAAAAGACATGTTTACATCCTTCACTTGTTTACCCTTAACACTATTCTTCAGTGTGGGAGTTAAAAAAGTAATGGTTTAGTAAAATATTAATTTATAATATTTAAATATTTGTATAGAGAAATATACAAACATACAATAGAGAAATATATAATATAAAATATATAATAGATAAATATTTTGTTGAATAAATATGTAAATGAGAGTAATGGCTTGACCACATAGCGGAAAATGTTGGGCGGAGCGTATAAGGACAAGCAAAAAGGCTCCAAATTCCAAGTGTAGCTTAGGAAAAGAAAACTACAGCTTCCAAACCCGTAATGAAGCAGGATATCAAAGAAAGGTGACCTACCTTAAAGGCATGGATAGCCCGACAGTAAGGTGAAGGAAGATGACAGGTGCTTCCAATGACATTAGAACTGAAAGAGTTTCCTGAGGCATAGAGAGTTTGTGTCTGAAATAAATGTGATGCTTGATGGGTTTGATATTCATTGGAAACCTTTGGGAAAACATTTCAAGTAGTTTGCTTTCCAAACCTTTTCTTGGTAAAGTAAAAGTGGGAATGTGTCACCTAAAGCCCAAGCAACTTGCTTCCCTTGGCAGCAAAGTCAATCTCTATTCATAGAATGGGCATGTTCCTGAGCCTTAGCAATTTATGTTTCTTTTATTCTCAGAACACATATCAGCTGAGCAAGTCTCAGTTCATGTGCTTGACATATTTCAATGCTGTGTTAGAAAATAAAACATTCTTTCTCTTCACGTGCACTGAGTTTTCAGATGGGAGTTCTCACATTGCAAAACTATCAGTCAAATCAAAGTCGTATGTCCACAGACCCTAGTTTCCAGTTATGAACTACATCTTTAACAACAATGAAATATTCAGTTTCTTCATAGTAATAACAAGTCTCTTGCTAAAGAAATCACACAACAGAAATACCTAAGAGTTAATATATAGTTTTGAATATTTTCTCTCATTATGTATATTTCCTAGAGTAATCTGGAGGAAATTCCAGATGGGTTATTACTATTTTGCTTTTTACTTATGAAACATTAGCTTAATTAAAATACTTCTACTTATACCATCTGTACCTGACAAAAATTTTAAAAGTATTTCAAATGAAAACATTCTTGCTAAGTGTATGGTGAAGTATGTCACCTTGACACAAACTTATGTCACAATTTTGTAAATGAAATAACAGAAAAAAACAAATGGTAACTTCTCACAGAAAAAAAAAATCAACAAAATGAAAAGGGGTAACCTACAAGTTAGGAAAAAATATTTGCAAATTTGTATTTGCAAATTAAAACCAATTTAAAACCTCCATGAGATACTGCCTCACACCTGTTAGGATAGCTATTATCAAAAAGACCAGAGACAAGTGCTAGCAAGGGGTTAGAGAATATGGAGCCCCTGCACATTGGTGGTGGAAATGTAGATTGGTGCAACCATTATTGTCAAAAGTATGGAGGTTCCTCAAAAATTATAAATAGAGCTACCATAGGATCCAGCCATCTCTTTCCTGAATATTTACCCAAAAGAAATGACATCAGCAGCTCTAGGAGATGTTTGTACTCTCATAACCATTGCAATATTACTCACAGTAGCCAAGATATTCATCAAAGGATAAGTGAATAAAGAAACTGTGAAAAAATTTATAAAAAGAAATGTGTATATTTATATATAAATGTAAATACATATTTAATATTTATATTTGTATATACGTACAAATGTATATATGTATATACACAAATATAAATATTCCTATATATGTATCT
>NW_016827092.1:0-954 GCF_001698545.2 Rhinopithecus bieti | reverse complement strand
CTTCCATGAACTCCTTTTCCTCCACAATCTTCTTGGCACTTTTTAGTTCTCAGGGCTCCCTCTTCAGTCCCCTGGACAGACAGCTAGGGCTTTACCCCACTCTGCTAAACTCTTCCTATTACTAAACCTCAATCTGGGTCCAAGCATCAGGAAGACAGAGGTAAAAAGCAAAGACATTTCGCCCACCTCTTAGGGGGAGCATACCTCTTCCCATCAGAAAGTGACCATCTCCCCCTCACTGGTTTGGGCTCCTGTGACCCGTTGTCACCCACACCACAGGATTGCTTAGGGAGGAGCTGAGGTTCAAGGGCTCAGAGATAACACCAAAAAGGGATGATTCCTCACTTGCCCTGAACATAGTTGTCTCAGCCCATTTTCTGCTGCTATAACAACACTGCTGTCTGGGTAACTGATAAAGAATAGGAATTTATTGGGCTTATAGTTCTGGAGGCTGAGAAGTCCAAGAGCATGATGCCAGCATCTGCTGAGCCCATCCGTGGTGGAAGGCATCCCATGGCAAGCAAGCATGCAAGACAGGAAAAAAAGAGGCCAAAGTCACTTGATAACCAATTCCAGCAGTAGCAGCATTCATCCATTCCTGAGGGAGGGGCCGTCATGACCTCATCACCTCTACACTGTCATGGTGGCAGTTGTTTCCAACACAGGAACACATTGAAACCATAGCAGTAGGAGATGCTCTTCCTTCTTCAAAGTGGATTAGAACCCCTAGGAGGCTCCCCAGCTGTGCCAGGCTCTGCCTCCAGGGCTCAGGCTGTAGTAAGTTTGGACTGAGGACAACAGAGGGATAACCCAGGAAGCCCATTCATCTTTTCCATGATACTTGAAATTCTTACCTTCTTTCCAAGGCTGCTCACTACTACTGACTCTTCCCAGCCCTCACAGAGCTGCTCTGTGCCTTCTGTCCAGGTTTTATAAAGACATTCAGTAGAAGAG
>NW_016827091.1:0-922 GCF_001698545.2 Rhinopithecus bieti | reverse complement strand
CAGGAAGAAGTCAAATCTCTGAATAGACCAATAACAGGTTCTGAAATTGAGGCAATAATTAATAGCCTACCAACCAAAAAAATCCAGGACAAGACGGATTCACAGTCGAATTCTAGCAGAGGTACAAAGAGGAGCTGGTACCATTCCTTTTGAAACTATTCCAATCAACAGAAAAAAAAAGAGAGAATCCTCCCTAACTCATGTTATGAGGGCAGCATCATCTTTATACCAAAACCTGGCAGATACACAACAAAAACAGAAAATTTTAGACCAATATCCCTGATGAATATTGATGCAAAAATCCTCAGTAAAATATTGGCAAATCCAGCAGCACATCAAAAAGCACAATCAAGTCACCTTCATCCCTGGGATGCAAGGCTGGTTCAACATATGCAAATCAGTAAACATAATCCATCAGATAAACAGAACCAATGACAAAAATCACGTGATTATCTTAATAGATGCAGAAAAGGCCTTTGACAAAATTCAACAGCTTTTCATGCTAAAAACTCTCAATAAATTAGGTATTGATGGAATGTATCTCAATAAGTGCTATTTATGACAAACCCACAATCAATATCATACTGAATGGAAACTGGAAGCATTCACTTTGAAAACTGGCACAAGACAAGGATGCCCTCTCTCACCACTCCTATTCAACATAGTGTTGGAAGTTCTAGCCAGGGAAATCAGGTAAGAGAAAGAAATAAAGGGTATTCAATTAGGAAAAGAGGAATTCAGATTGTCTCTGTTTGCAGATGATGTGATTGTACATTTAGAAAACCCCTTCATCTCAGTCCCAAATCTCCTTAAGCTGATAAGCAACTTCAGCAAAGTTTCAGGATACAAAATCAATGTGCAAAATCACAAGCATTCCTATACACCAAAACAGACAGAGAGCCAAATCATGAGTGAACTCCCA
>NW_016827090.1:5902-6739 GCF_001698545.2 Rhinopithecus bieti | reverse complement strand
CATGTCGCTCCACTCGGTAACCCCAAGGTCTGGGCTGTTCTAGGTATTACTCCATGTGCCCCAACAAGTCCTTAACAAAAGGGCCTGTTTCCCTTAAGAAGCAATCCTAGGAAGGGGCCTTGATCCCTCCCCTTGCTGAGAGTGAACCCTCATCTCTCCTCACCCTCCATTTCATTTCTGGGAATTGAGGTTTAGTTTCGAACCGTTGGCAAGGCTGTTCTTACTAATGCCCAAGCCCCTTTACCCCTCTCCCTATAGGTTACACGGGAGACCAGGGCCTGGGCAGAAGGCTGCTGCCACACTTCCAAATCATTCTGCTTGCCAAATATGTCATCTTCATCAGTTGACTGACCCAAGTTTAGGACCGTTGGTATTGTGTGTTTAAAAAAACACATATAAAAAACTCTTGCGAGTATTCTTGTTATGCCAGAGAGGAAGGCACTTCTCCCTCTATGGCTCTGCTCTGGGGCCTATGGTAGCAAAGTTGTTTAGTGTCCTTTTTCTGCCTCCCCTGGAAATGACAGGCATTACTCTCCTATTGGCCTCCCTTCCCTTTATAGAAAGACCAAGCAGGCCCCACTGGCCAACAGGTACAGTGTTTGGCGGTCAGAGTTCTCAGTCATTTGGAAAGTTTAAGAGTTGGTTCCTGTGTCACCTTGCAGTTAGTGCGGGAAAGGAAGACTCCTGTTTTCCTGAGATCAGTGCAGTCTCAGGTCTTTGGCAGGGCTCATGGATCAGAGCTGAGACTGGAGGGAGAGGCATTTGGGGTAGCCTGGGAGGGTAACTGGGGGCAGCAGAACCAAGGCAGGCAAGGTTGTTTCCCCCATGCTGGGTCCC
>NW_016827090.1:0-1291 GCF_001698545.2 Rhinopithecus bieti | reverse complement strand
AAAAAAAAAAAAAAAAAAAAAAAAAAAAAAAAAAAACTTTTTCTCAGCAGACAGCTTATAGGCCAAGAGACAATAAAAGAATATAGTCAAGATGCTGAAAGAAAAAAAAACGTGCCAGTCAATAATAATATACCCAGCCAAATTATCCCTCAGAAATGAAGGATAAATAAAATATTTCATAGAGAAGCAAAAACTAAGAAAACTTATCACCATTAGACGAGCATTACAAGGGAGTCTTATGTTTGGAAATAAAAAGACAATAACCACTACTATGAAAACATGCAAAACTATAATACTCACTGGTACAGCTGACACACAAAGGAGAAAGAGAAAGAAATAAAACTTTATCACTACAGAAAACCACCCAAATCTAAAAAAAAAAAAATAAGAAAGGATATAAGAAACAAAGAATATACAAGATAACCCCAAAACAAACAATAAACATGATAGGAATAAAACCTCACCTATCAAAAATAATCTTGACTATTAATGGATTAAATTCCTCATTTAAACAACATAGACTGACTGAATGGATACAAAAGAAAGACCTATCTCCATACTCCCTACAAGAAACCGGTCTTGTTATTAAAGACACAAATAGGCTGAAAGTGAAGAGATAGAAAAAGATATTCTATGCTGACGAACACCAAAAATGAGCAGGAAAAGCTATACTTGTATCAGACAAAAGAGATTTCATTTTAAAAACTAGAAGAAGAGACAAAGAAGGACATTATATAATAATAAAGGAATTAATTCAGTGAGAAAATATAACAATTGTAAAAATATATTCAACCAGCACTAGAGAACTCAGATATGTAAAGCATATATTGTTAAATCTAAAGAGAGAGATAAACCCCAAACAATGATATCTGGGGACTTCAAAACCTCACTGTCAGCACTAGACAAATCATCTAGACAGAAAATGTTAACTAAGCATTAACATATGGTCATTTCTCCAGGACTGATCATGTATTAGAACACAAAACAAGTCTCCAAAATTTAAAAAAATTGTGACTGTACCAAGAATCTTACCTGATCACAATGGAATAAAACTAGACACCAATAGCAAGAGTAACATTCAAAACTATACCAATACATAGAAAGTAAACAGCATGCTCCTAATGACCAATAGATGAAGAAAGAAATTAAGACTAATATTTAAAACTTCCTTGAAACCAATGAAAATTTAAGCACAACATACCAAAACTTATGGAGCAAAAGCAGTATTAAGAGGTAAGTTTGGCCGGGCGCGGTGGCTCAAGCCTGTAATCCCAGCACTTTGGGAGGCCGA
>NW_016827089.1:0-769 GCF_001698545.2 Rhinopithecus bieti | reverse complement strand
GCAGTTTGCTAACAGTGTTTTCGTGGAATCTGCAAAGGAATATTTGGGAGTGCATTGAGGCCAATGATGAAAAAGGAAATATAATCACATAAAAACTAGAAAGAAGCTTTCTGAGAAACTGCTTTGTGATGTGTAAATTCATCTCATAGGCTAACACTGTAGTAATCATTGAGCATTTTGCTAACACTGTTTTCGTGGAATCTGCAATAGGATATTTGGGAGCGCACATATGTCTAGGGTGACAAAGGAAATATCCTCAGATGAAAAACAAAAAGAAGCTTTCTGAGAAACTTCTCTGTGATGTGTGAATTCATCTCACAGAGTTATACCTCTCTTTTAATTGAGTAGATTGCTAACACTGTTTTCATTGAATCTGCTGTGGGATATTCATGAGTGCCCTGAGGAAGATGCTGAAAAAGGAAATATCCTGATAAAAACTACAAAGAAGCATTATGAGAAACTTCCTTGTGATCTTTGAATTCATCTCACTGAATTACACTTTTCCTTTCATTTGGCAGTTTGCTCCATGAAAAGCAGTTTGTTTTCTTGGAATCTGCAAAGGGATATTTGGGAACGCCTTAAGGCCTAGGCTGAAAATGAAATATCCTCAGATAAAACTAGAAAGAAGCCTTCTCAGATACTGCTTTGGGGTGAGTGAATTCATTTTGCATAGTTACAGTGCTGTTTCATTGAGCACTTTGCTAACACTGTTTTCTTGGAATTTGCAATGGGACAATATTGAGCGCATTGAAGTCTATGGTGACAAAGG
>NW_016827088.1:0-2057 GCF_001698545.2 Rhinopithecus bieti | reverse complement strand
CGTCCCGCCCGCCGTCCGCCGTCCGCCCGGCCCTCGCCCCCTCCCGAGCTGTCCAGCGCAGCCGCCCTCTACCCCGGATCCAGAAGTCCCCTCCCCGCTGGCTCCCGGACTCCCCGCCTTAAAGGCACAAGCTCCTTTTGTCTGGGCACCCCCCTCCCCCTCCCCAGAAGCGGGGGCCGAGTCGCCCACTCCCCTTCCTAGTAGCGGGGTAGGGGCGCAGGAGGCCAAATAATGGGACCTCTCCCTCCGCGCGCCCCCTCCTCTCCTCCGGCCGCTTCCTCCCCCAGTCCTGAGAAGACAAGCGGCTACTGTTCTGGGATCAAGACCCCGGGGGGAGGGGACCTCGCAGCCCGGTCCCCTTCCCTTCACCCCGGCCGCCTCCTCCTTCATTCCTCTCCCGCCCTCACCCCGGGGGTCCCCAAGCGCGCCCGCAAACCCACCTCTCACGGCTACATCCCCTGCCCCGCCCACCAAGGGTCCCCTTCCTTCCTGTAAGGGTCGCAGGGGTTGGGCCCGCGCCCCGCGCCCACTCTTCATCCCCACGTCCTCACTGCCCCGGCCCCTGTTCCAGCCCCAGCCTCAGCCCCAGCCCCCACCTAGCCATTCCTGCCCTGCCTGTCACGGCCCTGCGCCCTCCCGCGGGAACTCAGTTTAATAATTAATTAAGATCTCATTCCACAAGGCGCCAGGTGTGTGCGGCCTGCTTGCCCGCACACCACTTCTTTCCTCTTCCCCCAGCCTCTGGGGCAGCGGCCCCCAGGCGAACCTGCTGGACCCAGAGCCCAGTGGAGAGACCCAGGGAAGGGGCACTCTCCCGCAACCCCCCGCCCCATTCTCTAGGAGCCCTTCCCCCGCACCTGCCAATTTGCAGCCTCGCCCTCAGGCACCTTTTACCCAAAGGGCTGTGCTTCTCTGCTGGGGGTTGGAGGGGCTGCTGGGGTGCATTGCTAAGTGAACGAACTGAGGAATTAGGACTTTTATTTATTTCCAGCACGGAGCAGCTGCCCAAGTTACCTGGGAGATGGGAAAATCGTGTGAAAGCTGGTTAACCTTTTGAGGATTAGAATAATGGTGGGAGCAGAAAAGAGAAGGGGGTTCACCCCCATGATGTACGTAGGTGAGTCTGACTTTAGAGGGGTGCCATTCTGGAGCTGGGAGGAAGGCAGCCTGCCTGGCTTCCTTTTGAGGCCCCCTCTCCATTCCCTCAGTCAGACCTCTGGCTCCTCCTTCCAATTCAGCGCTTTCTCAGGCAGCCCATTCCCCACCCAAGATCCCAAGACCTGGATATCTGAAGATGATTCCTCCTCAGGACCAGCCCTCCCTGCAGTCTTGTCCTTCACAGCTCAAGTCTTGTCCATTCCAAATCACCACTGGGATTCCTAAGTCCAGGACAGAGCTTCAGGCAAGGAAAAGAGAAGAGTTGGGAAAGCCGGTTTCCAACATTTGTCAGCCACGTGTACCTGCAAACTATATACCTTGGGTAAATCATCACTCTCTTGAAATGGGAGTAAAACCATCTGCCTTGTCTTTCTTACAGGATTTTCAGAATCGGATAGAGAAATGTTGGTTATAATGTTTGAAAATGGAAAAGTGATACTTTCTCATTTTCTCAGTTGTGCAGGCCTGGCCTGTAATTTGATCTTTGGGGCCTTTTTTGCCTGACTTCAAAATTTCCTTAAAAATTGTTTTTGGTATCAAAATTTCCTCTTCAAAATACCTGAATCAGGTTATCTACCACTTACGCTTAGAATAATGTGCTCATGGCCGGGCGCGGTGGCTCACGCCTGTAATCCCAGCACTTTAGGAGGCTGAGGCGGGTGGATTAGAGGTCAGGAGATGGAGACCATCCTGGCTAACACGGTGAAACCCCGTCTCTACCAAAGAATACAAAAAATTAGCCGGGCATAGTGGCGAGCGCCTATAGTCCCAGCTACTCGGGAGACTGAGGCAGGAGAATGGCGTGAACCCGGGAGGTGGAGCTTGCAGTGAGCCTAGATTGCGACTCTGCACTCCAGCCTGGGTGACAGAGCAAGACTCCGTCTCAAAAAATAATAATA
>NW_016827087.1:0-685 GCF_001698545.2 Rhinopithecus bieti | reverse complement strand
AAATGTATATAAAATCTTCCACCATAGAGTTCAGCTTTCCTAACTCTTTTTTCATCTATGGTCACCAGATATAATACAGGATTACCAGTTACATTTTCTTTTTAAATAATCAACAAATAACATTTTAATATAACTCTCAATATTCTATCAATTTAGTAATATTTTCAGTATCACATAGGACAGGCTCATACTGAAAACCAATTTTTTGTTGTATGTCAACAGGTAGCCAAATTTTTAGTTGAAATGTGGTGTTTCAACTTTATCCCCCTGCTCCTGGCAAACTTACTTACAGATATACCTAGGAAAGAATTTATTCTTGCTTTACTTGTACAGAATGTACTGCATAAGAAACAAACAAATGAAAAAAATTATTTTAGTTCCTTTAGTATGTGTTTCATTTTTCAATAATGTATAATTGTCTATTTAAAACAATTATTTTTGTCCTTCTACCCACCTGTTTTTGCCTTTAGACTCCATTTCTTCTGCTGAGAGAACACCTAAACCTACTTGTGGATGAAGACTTGCTCTGATTCAACTTTTTATCCTTGAGTATGAGCCTTAAGCCAAGTCTTTCTTGGCTACCCCTTAGAGCATGGAACATCCATCAATGAATTCTTAAGGTTGTCTGTGGAGTAGTAAAGCATTCATTAGTTCTTGGGTGTTAAATGAGTCTTAGAGGGGCAGT
>NW_016827086.1:0-1449 GCF_001698545.2 Rhinopithecus bieti | reverse complement strand
AAAAAAAAAAAAGAAACAGAAGACCAGAACATATGGGAGCCACTGAATACTGAATCCTTTAAGGTTTGTTTTCTGTTTGTTTGTTTTTAGTATGATTGATGAGCTTGGGGCATCTAAATTAAAAGTGATTCCTAAGGATTCAGTTAAAGGACAGTGTCATGATGAGAATGATGGTTTTACCTGGGAGGCGGAGGTTGCAGTGAGCCGAGATTGAGCCACTGCACTCCAGCCTGGGTGACAGAGTGAGACTCCATCTCTTTAGAAAAAAGGAATTCGAGAATGATGGTTTTCTGATTTTTAGTAGGAGAACTCTTTTAAAAAATGAGATATTTCAGTGGAGCCATGGCATATGTGCATTTAACTCATAAAAATTAAACTGTACACATATGGTCCAAAAATAGAAATCACGTTGAGAATAATGTGGAGCTGCTTGGCAGTCGGCTCCGTTAGACCGAGTGCCTCAGCGCAGGGTTTCTCAGCCTGGGAGCTCGTAGCGTTCTGCGCTGGTCATGTGGCATTGTGGGTGCTCTGCTGTCCTGTGCATCCTACAGTGGATGCTTAGCGGCGTCCCTGGCCTCTGCTGACTAGATGCCAGTAGAACCTTGTTTCCCCATTCATGGCCATGAAAAGTGTCTCTAGACCTTACCAAATAAATGTGCTCTGGAGGCGTGGAAGAGGGCAGAATTGACTGGGTTGAGAACCACTGCCTTGGCGTGAGACTGATGGGAGGTGCTTTTCAATCGGTTGCTCCCTTAGATGACCTCTGTTTGAGGTCCTCGTTGATCATTGTTTTAGATCATCATTCGTAGATCATTGTTGCCTTTCTATGATTGAATACATTTACAAAAATAAAAACTCCGAGGCATAGCGAGCGTCAACTGTAAACTCTAAAGGGTGAGTTGGAGACGATGAAAGCATTAGATTTGCTCCTGAAGGGAGAGCAGCCTCATTGAAATATCTTCCAGAAATTTCTAAAGGCCAAAGCCCTATAAAGAAAAGTGATTGGGGCCAGCACTGTGGCTCACTCCTGTAATCCCAGCACTTTGGGAGGCCAAGGTGAGTGAATTCCTTGAGGCCTGGAGTTTTAGACCTGGGCAACATGGAGAAACCCCATTAATACCAAAAAAATACAAAAACTAGCCGGGTGTGGTGGCACACACTTCTAGTCCCAGCTACTTGGGAGACTGAGGTGGGAGGGTCGTTTGAGCCCAGGAGGCAGAGGTTGCGGTAAGATGAGATTGTGCCACTGCACTCCAGTCTGGGTGACAGAGCCAGACAGAGCCTCATGGAAAGAAAGAAAGAAAGAAAGAAAGAAAGAAAGAAAGAAAGAAAGAAAGAAGGAAAGAAGGAAAGAAGGAAAGAAGGAAAGAAGGAAAAAGGAAGGAAGGAAGGAAGGAAGGAAGGAAGGAAGAAAGCAAGCAAGCATGGAGGGAGGGAGGGAGGGAGGGA
>NW_016827085.1:0-665 GCF_001698545.2 Rhinopithecus bieti | reverse complement strand
ATACCTATATCTATTATATCCTTTATATCTATATTTTCTACGTATATCTATCATATCTATTATGTCTATATTTTATACCTATAGCTCATATCTATTATGTCTATATTTTATACCTATATCTATTATATCCTTTATATCTATATTTTATACGTATATCTATTATATCTATTATGTCTGTATTTCATACCTATATCTATTATATCTATTATGTCTATATTTTATACCCATATCTATTATATCTATTATGTTTATATTTTATACCTATATCTATAATATCTATTACGTCTATATTTTATATCTATTATATCTATTATGTCTTTATTTTCTACCTACGTCTATTATATCTATTATGACTATGTTTCATCCCTGTCGATTATGTCTATATTTTATACCTATATCTATTACATCTTTTATGTCTATATTTTATAACTATATCTATAATATCTATTATGTCTGTATTTCATACCTATATCTATTATGTCTATATTTTATACCTATATTATGTCTATATTTTATACCTATATTATGTCTACACTTTATACCTATATCTATTATATGTATTATGTCTGTATTTTCTACCTATATCAATTATATGTATTATGTCTATGTTTTATCCCTGTTGATTATGTCTATATTTTATATCTATTCTATTATGTCTTTATTTT
>NW_016827084.1:0-656 GCF_001698545.2 Rhinopithecus bieti | reverse complement strand
GTGGGATACTTCAGAGTGCATTGAAGCTTATGGTGACAAAGGAAATATCCTCATATAAAACTAGAAAGAAATGTTCTGAGACACTGCTGAGTGATGTGCTAATTCATATCAAAATATTACATGATCCCTTTCAGTCACAATTTGGTAGCAATGTTTTGGAGAATATGAGAAGGGATATATTGTATCATATTGAAACCTCTGGTGACAAAGGAAATAACTTCAAATAAAACTAGAAAGAATCTCTCTGAGAAAGTACTTTTGATGTGTTAATTCATCCCACATAGTTACACATTTACTTTCATGGTGCAGCTTGCAAACACTGTTTCCTTGGAATCTACAAAGGGATATTTGTGAGAGCATTGAGGCCTACGGTGAAAAGTAAATATCCTCAGATAAAACTAGAAAGAAAGTTTCTGAGAGACTGCTTTGTGATATTTGTGTTCATCTCCCGGAATTACACCATTCTTTTCATGGAATAGTTTGGTAGCCCTGTTTTGGGGATTCTGAGAATGGATATTTTGAATTGCATTGAAGTCTAAGGTGGCAAAGGAAATATCCTCAGATAAAAATTAGAAGAAGCTTTCTGAGAAAGTTCTTTGTGATGTGTGAATTCATCTTACACATTTACATATTTCTTTTCATGCAGCAGTTTACTA
>NW_016827083.1:0-2050 GCF_001698545.2 Rhinopithecus bieti | reverse complement strand
CAACAAAGTTAAAGGAATTCAAGTCATGAAGTATGTTTTCTAACCAAAATGAAAGTAAATTAGAAATCAATAACAGAAAACTACCTGGAAAATTCTCAAATATTAGGAAAGTAACATACTTCTAAATATCTTATGAGTCAAAGAACAAACAAAAAGAGAAAACAAACAGTATTTTGAACTAAATGAAAGTTAAATCACAACATATAAAATCCTGTGGCACAGAACTAAAGCAGTATTTAGAGGCAAATTTATACCATTAAGTGCCTGTTTTAGAAAAGAAGAAAGATCTCAAATCCATGACCTCATCTTCTACCTTAAGAAACTGGAAGAAAAAAGTAGAAAAAAAGGAAATAAAATCAAACGATAATAGTAGAAATAAATGTAATACAAAATAATTTTAAAAATCAAAATTAACAGTTTCTTTAATATGTATGTGTATATATGAATAATTTGTAATATATTTAATAATATTAAAGTTAAGGAGGCCAAGCTGATCAGATAAAACAAAGCAAAACAAAACAGAGAAGATATGAGCTATCAATATTAGTCATTAAAAAGTGACATCACTACAGAGTCTACAGATTTAGAAAGATAATAGAGGACAATTATAACTCTATGACAATAAATTTGATAACTTAGATAAAATGCAACATTTCTTAAGAGTCACAAACTACCAAAGTTTATTCAAGAAAAAATAATCTGAATAGCTCTATATCTGTTAAAGAAATTAAGTTTATAAATAAAAGCCTTCCGACAAAGAAAACTCCAGGCCCAGATGGCTTCTTCTGTAGGTCCCGCTTCACACTAAAGAAGACATAAGACAAACTCTATTCAAACTTTTCCAGAAAATTGAAAAAGAAGGACTACTTCCCAACTCATTCTATGAATCCAGCAGTACCATGAAACCAAATTCAGACAAAAACATTACAAGGAAAGGAAACTACAGAATAATACCTGTCATAAACATAGATGCCATAATTATAAACAACATTTTACCACCTGAAATAAACAATAAAACATCCTGACCAAATAGTTTGTTCCATGAATGCAAGTTTGTTCTAACATTTTAAATGCATCAATACGATTTATCATATCAACAAACCAAAACAGAAAACTATAGAGTTATCCCAATAGGTGCATAAAAGCATTTGAAAAAATTCAACATCTCTTTCTGATTTTTTTACAAAATCTCTCAGCAAATTGATAATTAGAAGGTACTTTCCTCAGATAAGGAGCATCAACAAAACACCAGAATAATGAAAACGCTGAATTTTTCCCTCTAAAATCAGGAAAAAGACAAGACTGTTCATTCTACTACTTCTGTTCAATAGCATATTGAAATTTCCAGCCAGGGAAATAAGGCAAGAAAACAAATAAAAGGCATCCAGTTTGCTAAGGAAGAAGTAGAACTGTCTTTGTTCACATACAGTATGATTATTTATGCAGAAAATTTGGTATAATGTGTAAAACAAATTGTACAGGAACTAATAAGTGACTTTAGCAAGGCTGCAAGTTGCAAGTCTAATGTACAAAATTTAATTGTATTTCTATATACTAACCATGAACAATCAAAAACTTATATACACACACACACTCTAAATGGCAAGAAATATGAAACACACAGGAATAAAACTGACAAAAGATATGCCAAACCTGCCACTGAAAAGTACAATGCATTGTCAAAATAAATTAAAGAAGACTTTAAATAAAAGAAAAGATGTACCTTGTGCATCGATTTAAGGGATCTATGCTGTTAAACTGTCAATTATCATCAGATACATTCAACACAATCCCTATTTAAAATCCCAAAAGGTTTTTTTGTAGATATAGACGAGCTGATTGTAAATGTCACATGGAAATGTAAAGAATGCAAATAATCAAAATAAATTTTTAAAAGAAGAGCAAAGTTGGAAAGCTAATGATACCTGTTTCAAAATTCAATATAAAGCTACAGTAAATAAGATAGTGTGGTATTGGCGTCAGGATAGATGAATAGATCAAATAGGTCAGTGGAACATAATAGAGTCTAAAACTCTCTTACACACACAAA
>NW_016827082.1:0-1154 GCF_001698545.2 Rhinopithecus bieti | reverse complement strand
AGAATTCATCACACATTGTTACACTGCTCTTTCATGGAGCAATTTGCTAGCATTGTATTTGTGTAATCTGAGAATTGACATTTTGGATCGCTTTGAAGCCTATGGTTACAAAGGAAATATCATCAGATAAAACTAGTGAAAGCTTTTTGAGAAACTGCTTTGTGATGAGTGTATTCCCTTCACAGAGATACACTTTTCGATATATTGAGCAGTTTGCTAACACTGTTTTTATGGAATCTGCCATGGGATATTCCAAGAGCATTGAGTCCTACGATAAAAAATAATATCCTTAGATAAAAACTGGAGAGAAGCCTTCTGGGAAACTACTTTGTGATGTGTGCATTCATCTCACAGAGCTACACCACACTTTTCATTGAGAAGTTTTCTAACAATATTTTCGAGGAATCTGCAATGAGATATACAGCAGCGCATTGAGGCATGTGTTCAAATAGGAAATATCCTCAGATAAAAACAAGAAAGAAGCTTTCTGAGAAACTGCTTTGTAATTTGTGAATTCATCTCAAGGAGTTACGACACTCTTTTGTGGAGCCGTTGGCTAGCACTGTTTTTGTGGAATGTGAGAAGTGATATTTTGGATTGCTTTGAAACCTATGTTGACAGAGGAAATATCCTGAGATGAAAACTAGAAAGATTTCTGAGAAACTGCTTTGTGATGTGTGAATTCATCTCACAGACTTACACCACTCTTTCGTGGAGGAGTTTGCTAGCACTGTTTTGTGGAATCTCAGGAGTGATATCTTTGATAGCATAGAATCCTATGGTGAGAAATGAAATATCTTCAGATAAAAACTGGAGAGGTGCCTTCTTAGAAACTGCTTAGTTGTGTGTTTGTGATGAATTCATCTCAGAGGGTGACATCATTGCTTTCATTGAGAGTTTTGCTAACACTGTTTTTGCAGAATCTGCAATGAGATATACAGAAGTCCATTGAGGCCCGTGTTTAAAAAGGAAATATCCTTGGATAAAAAGAAGAAAGAAGCTTTCTGAGAAACAGCTTTGTGATCTGTGAATTCATCACACAGAGTTACACTATTCTTTCAAGGAGCAGTTTGCTACACTGTATTTATTCAATCTGAGAAGGGATAGTTTTGATCGCTTTGAAGCCTAAGGTAATAAAGGAAATATCCTCAGAT
>NW_016827081.1:0-2078 GCF_001698545.2 Rhinopithecus bieti | reverse complement strand
AGGTATTATGTGAATAACTAGAAATTAGGAAATGTTACCATGTAACTTACCAAATAATGACTTTTTTTAATTTAGAAAATCCATCTTACTAGTATACACTTCTCTATCCCAATTAATCTAATTCACTGTTTATTAGGACACATAATTATTTTACTCACTCCTCGTACTCAACTTTTACACAATTCCCATCATCTCTTCTTCTTTATCATCATACAAATAAATATAAAATGAATATATAATTTTTCTTTCACTTTTCTTGACAAGACACTTCAGCTTGCAGGAAGCACTGTTTTAAAATATAATAGTGTTTTAATAAACTTTTTAAAATACAGTAAGTCCTCAATTAATGTTATTGAAGGTTCTTGGAACTTCAAGCAAAACTACATATAGTGAAAGGAAATTTTACCATAGGCTAAATTGATATAAACAAATACATTTCGAATGCATACGTCTGCCCACAAAAACCTCATCAAAGGTCGGGCGTGGTGGCTCACTCCTTAATCCCAACGCTTTGGGAGGCCGAGACAGGCAGATCACAAGGTCAGAAGATCAAGACCATCCTGGCTAACGCGGTGAAACCCCATCTCTACCAAAAATACAAAACAATTAGCTGGGCATTGTGGCGGGTGCTTGTAGTCCCAGCTACTCCGGAGGCTGAGGCAGGAATAAAAGTTTTACAATATGTTTTATGAATTGTTCTATCATTCATACCAAACAAATTATCTTAAGGGCATAGTCATTGACTAATTTGTGTTTCTATTTTCATAGCACAAAAGCAAACTGCCTTAAAACATTCTTTAAAGCATTTTAAAACACTCTTTTAAAATGTTTATTGAATAAAAGAAACAAAATGAACAATTATTTCAATTTCTGGCACTGTATACATTGAAAAGACAAAATTTTCTGAAGTTCTCAATTCAGAAGCAGAATTCAGTTTGATGATAAATTTTCAAACTAAAACTAGAAAAATAATGTCCCTATCATCGAGCTTTCAGGCTAATTTTCATCAAGTAAATTCAGACTTTACATTTGGGAAAGGAGATAAGAAGATAGAAGGAATGGTGGATAAGATATTAAAGATCAGAGATAATCAAGATAATGAGATATCAAACATTTCAGTCAACCATAAAAAGATGAATATTTAAAATATTTAGCTTTTTACATTATCTTTGGAGTTTATCTTTTCTATTTCTATTGTAAGTTCATGTAGATGATAATTTCAGATACATTTTTAAAATCACAATCCAAAAGTTCACTATTTAATTTCCAGCCTCCTTTCCTGCTGCTGCTCTTGTCTGTTCTGAACATGAGTGATGATGTGGAGCCTCCGCAACATCATTGCCTTATGTAGTTTGTATGCATGAAGCAGATGTAATCTCAGATGATCAGGCATCCGTTACTCCTATGAGGAAATATCTACAATAAACAATTAATTGCATTTCAGATCCTCTAGTAAGTCATTTATAGAAGATTTAACAATACTGTTCATGAACATTCCATTAATTTGTATTTTGTAGCTAATTTATCTTTGCTTTGTTATGACTGGAGATAATGTAGAGCATTGTTTTCCTTTCACTTTTCTTGCAGCAAATTATCCTGTACTAGACTTGCTTTGTTACCCTCCTTCTGATGTTACTGGATTTATTTATGAAGTCCAGCACTGATAAGTATGTGAAGATTTTCATTCTTGTTATTACATAGAGGCATTTACCAGAATACAGAAGTGGGATCCTTATTCAATAAGTAAAAGCGGTAGTGCCCTTGAAGTTCTCTTCTTAGATGGTCATAGTTGCCCCTCATAACACAGAGCACAAAGACTTCAAAGAAATGCAGCTTCCCTGCCTTTTCTTGTTTTCTCAACACACACAAAGGTACTACAGAGGTTTAAGATTGTAAAGTTACCTTTCTAAAATCTATCGCAATCTAAGAATATTTCATGACCAAGAAAATTAGGGCTACCAGAATGGTAATAGAGATTTGGCTCAAGCAATTTATTATGATTTTTATTTTCAAGTGTAATCCCTTCAGAAAATGATGAACAGCCTAAAGATGGGGAAGCCATGAGTTTGTACAAATCT
>NW_016827080.1:0-1149 GCF_001698545.2 Rhinopithecus bieti | reverse complement strand
ATATATTCCCTTCAGAAAAAATAAATTGATGTTATAAGAAACTGACTGTAAAAGGGACAACTCAAAACACAAATTGCATTCTGAAAATATCAGGAAATGCCAACATAGCATTTTTGTACTTCAAAACAAAAAAGCTTCAACTTTTATGCCAAAATAGACTTTAAAATTGAAGCTGTTAAAAATACACACTTAATTTAGTAGGTTTTAATTCGCAGGGTTTTTCATGGGTGGAGTTGCTAAGTGGTGAGTTGATTTTTGCCACAGAGGAGAAGACTGCCTCCATAAAAGTCAGACTTTTACTAAGAATAGACTTGTGGGCTGCAGGATAATTAAAAAGTGCTTGGCATAATTGAAGTTCTGGTGAGGAAATGATTAAAGTCATGGCTTGCATGCTGGGTGTATACAAACTACTTTAAAACTTGGATATTGGAATGTGTAGCCTTCAAAGGATTATATTAAGATGAATAACACTTAAAATACCACTGATAAACTGTATTTTCATTTTAAATAGAAATAGGATCACTAAAATTACATATTGAAATTATATATTGATTTGATATGAATAGTGAAACTTGCTATATCTATTAGAAATATAGAAAAGCATGTTTTTAGAAGTGTAGCTTATGTTCTTACTGAAAACAAAGTTTACTTGGCCATCTTAGCAATAATAAGACAATCTTAGTGTTGCTAAAATTAAGAGGTTCAAACATTTTCAATATTATTCAGTATCTCTAGGTTTGTGAGTTATCAAAATTTAAAGATACTGATACTTAGTTTTTGCTACTTGTAAGAGAACTAGATACTGTTCCTCCCCTGGGCTAAATTATTTAAAGTTAAAGAATTAGGCTTTCTTTAAAGGTTAAGCAATAAGATCAAGCAACAATGAATAGTGCTTAATTTGGAGAATGGGATCTGGGATGAGAAGCAGCTGAAGTAATAGTTTCACATCATATTCTTTGGTATTGTTTGAATTTATTTTAAAATTAAAATTACTATTTTGTAATTAAATTATTAATGATAAACTGAAGTTGAAAACTTTGTAAGATCAAAATCACTGAAGAAACAAAATTATAAAGCAAGAAAATAATTGCCTTTATTGAAACTTGAAAAGTAGCCTCATATGTGATATAAATAAACAAGTTTCAAAAC
>NW_016827079.1:0-1495 GCF_001698545.2 Rhinopithecus bieti | reverse complement strand
CTCTTCAGCAAAAAAGCCTTTTGTATTTAGTAGGTGCTCAGTAAATGCTAAAATAAGGTCATAGCATAGCTGCCTTGAACACAGTAGGTACTCTGTAAATAACTGTTAAATTGAGAAAGTCATGGCACATTATCTTTGTACACAATAGGTGTTCAATATATATCTATTCAATATAAAAGTTTGTAGTATATCTGCTTTGCATATAGTAGGTGCTCAATAAGTATCTTCTACATTAAGGTGATTGTAAGATAAGTGCCTTGCATACAATAAACTCCCAGGAAATGGCTATTGAATGAAATAGTCGTGGACACTTTCTCTTTAGAGAACCCAGGCAGAGGTGACACTAATCAGCCCCGAGGTACACATCCATGAATGGAAATGCACATCTCCAGGTGGCACTTTGGAGTGTGCTGGGGAGGTGTGCGAGAGTAGGCCAGGAGCACTGTGCTCATTCAGGACACTGCCGACCCACTGCTGGCTCCCCGGGTATTGATTAGCAATTGGAATCCATTCTGCACTGGGGGAGGGAAACAGCCACCGCCTCTAGTTGTCACTTCGTGGCCTCACCTGGAACTCCTGCCACAGCCCCCTCCCAGGGCATCCGCCCACCTGGACTTCTCCAGTTCTGGAGAGTAGGTGGCAGAACAAAAGCAAAAGTCAGCTTCCGATTGCTTTCCTGAGAGACAACAACCCGGAGGAGGCTGGGGAGCCGGGCTGGGACCCAGCTGTGGTGTCCTTCACAGCCTGGCCTCCCCACCCAGCTAAGGCTCTGGACTGCAGTGCTGGGGGAAGCAGCAGGACCCCCCACTCCCCGCTCCCCTGGAGCCCCAGACTGGCAGAGTGGGCACTTCACTGGGTGGGGCAGGGTGAGGGTGCTGTATTGACCCTTGAAGGAGGGAAGGAGCCTGGAGGGAAGGATCATAGGGGACCCCACAACCGGATCCGAATCAAAGTTCCAGTGTGAATCACCCCTGGGTGACCCCAAGTGTGGCAGGACTGTCCCGGGGATGGAGTACCCTGGCAAGTCCCTGCCCGTCCGTCCCCCTCCCCTAACCATGGCCATGGGGGAGGAGGCCACCTACGGTGGTGGGCAGGTCCGTGGGAGACCCTGCTGCTCAGACACGCACTGGGTTGTCAGTGGCTTGGCCTTGGGGGTTTACTGTTAAGGTGAGGCGGGGCAGCAGAGCGAGCGAGGAAGTCTCATCTCTTCCTTTCTCCCTGCTTCTCTGGAGCCTGCAGGCCTCCTAGTGGTGCCAGGAGAGGAAGCCGGTGGGAGAACTGCTGACCCAGGTGGGGCCCCAGAGTGCCTTTGTCTGTGGCCATGGCCCAGCCAGTGAGCTCCTCAGTGTGTTTCTCCAGTGTATTTGATTGATGTCTCGTGTCTCCCTAAAATGTCCAGGCTGCACCTGACCACCTTGGGCACATGTTCTCAGGACCTCCCAAGGGCTGTGTCATGGGCCATGGTCCCTCATATTTGGCTCCAAATAAATATCTT
>NW_016827077.1:0-1100 GCF_001698545.2 Rhinopithecus bieti | reverse complement strand
TGAACTTTAGAGCAGTTTTTTCCAATTCTGTGAAGAAAGTCATTGGTAGCTTAATACCTAATGTAAATGACGAGTTAATGGCTGCAGCACACCAACATGGCACACAAACCTGCATGTTGTGCACATGTACCCTAGAACTTAAAGTATAATAATAAAAAATTTTAAAAAATAAAAAAATTAAAAAAGGAAAACACAAATACACAATTTTGAAACAGGAAGGGTGACAAGGTCTTCAAAATAAAGGAAATTTCAAGTCTCTTAAATGAAAAAAAAAAAAAAGAAGAAAATATTTCTATTCTGAGGGTTTTCTCCATTGCAAAATAGCACTGAAAGAGTAGTTTTAACCACACTTCCAACTTACAAAGATTATGTGAGTGGTAAAACCAGACTGAACAATGAAGTAAGTTTTAAAAAGAAAAGAAAGAACAGATGATGTTTTCACAAATTTGCAAAGTCCTCTGCTACTTTTGTTGAACGAGAAATGGTCCTAACATTGAAGTCTGTGAAGTCATTAGAGGGCAGTCAATTTCTGAGTCTTAAACAATATTTCTCCTTTATCCTTTAGGTTTACTATGACTCAATCTTATTTGTAAGTTCTAAACTCATCCAGAAATTGTGTCAAAGACACCCATTCGGTCAAATACAACATGATTTTAATTCACCTCCTAAGCTCCATGGAATCAATCCTCCCTGGACTTATAAAAAGAGCCATGCCAGCGAGAACCCTGACAAAAGAGACAGCAACCCTGACAAAGAGACAGCAAACCTCAACAACTAATAAAATATTAAGTTGATGCAAAGAAATTGCAGATTTTTGCCATTGCAAGTAATGGCAAAAACCACAATTACTTTTGCAGCAACTTAATACTTGTACTTTTTTCATTGTCCCCAAGTTGAGGGTCTTCTATAATTGGGAACATTGCTAAGGGTTGGAGTTTAGTGTAATCATGAGTCTCTCATCAATAATGAATCTTCATTTTAATATTTCACTTATTTTTACGAATTCTCTTTGTTTTTTCATCCCAATAGCCCCACTCGGTTTGTAATTGCCTAACTAAAGTAAAAAAATAAATAAATAAAAATTTATAAAACCTGAAGAT
>NW_016827076.1:0-1442 GCF_001698545.2 Rhinopithecus bieti | reverse complement strand
TGTCATCTGCATTAGCTTTCAAGATAAAAACTGGGCCGGGCACGGTGGCTCAAGCCTGTAATCCCAGCACTTTGGGAGGCCGAGACGGGCGGATCACGAGGTCAGGAGATCGCGACCATCCTGGCTAATATGGTGAAACCCCGTCTCTACTAAAATACAAAAAACTAGCCGGGCGAGGTGGCGGGCGCCTGTAGTCCCAGCTACTCGGGAGGCTGAGGCAGGAGAATGGCGTGAACCCGGGAGGCAGAGCTTGCAGTGAGCCGAGATTGCGCCACTGCACTCCAGTCTGGGCGACAGAGCGAGACTCCGCCTAAAAAAAAAAAAAAAAAAAAGATAAAAACTGGCTGGGCGTGGTGGGTCATGCTTGTAATCCCAGCACATTGGGAGGCTGAGACGGGTGGATCACTTGAGATCAGCAGTTCGAGACCAGTCTGGCCAACATGCTGAAACCCTGTATCTACTAAATATACAAAAATTAGCCAGGCGTACACGCCTGTAATCCCAGCTACTCAGGAGGCTGAGGCAGAAGAATCACTTGAACCCGGGAAGCGGAAGCTGCAGTGAGCCAAGATCGCACCACTGCACTACAGCCTGGACGACAGAGTGTGACTCTGTCTCAAACAACAACGACAACAACAAAACGGATAAAGATGAACAAGGACACATCTCAAAAAGAGCAAGTGCCGACTGGCATGTACAATACAGCCTTTAATTAAAAAGCAAAGCAATGCTATTAATTATCCCATAGGTATGAGGTGAGAAAATCTAAAACATGTTCAAGGGGCTGTACGTGACTTAGGTCTGATGTATCTCTCTTTAAATAAAAGAATGATCTCAAGCACAGGTTGCCATTTGTGTAACCTAAGTAGGTACGCCACCACTCATTCTACTGTTCCTTCTATTTTTTGTTACGTTAACAGGTTAACAACCACAAAAAAAACTTTAGTAAAACCTAGGAAAGGACGAGTGTAGTAAGCAAAGTTATAGGACACAGTGAGGATTTAACACATTTTAAGGAATGTCAAAATTTTAAAGTTATTAGTAAAATACGGCAAAAGTGTAATATTGAATACCTGGTGAAAATAACATTCTTTTTTAATGTTAATTTTATTTTAAGTTCTGGGGTACATGTGCAGGATGTGCAGGTTTGTTACATAGGTAAACATGTGCCATGGTGTTTTGCTGCACCTGTCAACCCATCACCTAGGTATTAAGCCCAGCATGCATTAGCTATTTTCCTGATGCTCTCCCTCCCCACACCTCAACCCCAACAGGCCGCAGTGTGTCTTGTTCCCCTCCCTGTGTCCATATGTTCTCATTGTTCAGCTCGCACTTACAAGTTAGAGCATGCGGTATTCGGTTTTCTGTTTCTGTGTTAGTTTGCTGAGGATAATGGCTTCCAGCTCTTTCCACGTCCCTGCGAAGGCCATGATCTCATTCTT